>NC_056744.1:787396116-787596116 GCF_019279795.1 Protopterus annectens
AAGTCAGACAAAACCCAACATCCAACATATTTGTCTGATGTCGGCATTAATATTCCAGCAGAAGAGACAATTTCCCTAACAGAAAGCACTGTGTTAAACAATAAGGCTAGATTGCTTGTTTTCTTGAAATATCTGTTTAGTATTACTTTTAAATATCTGTTTAGTATGACTTTTAACCCAGCCACTGGGGATGCACAAGTCAGTGTATTTCTTTGTGCTGGTCCCAAGTCCGGATAAATGGGGAGGGTTGCATCAGGAAGGGCATCCGGCATAAAACTTTGCCAAATCATTAATGCGGACACCAGTAAATATTTACATACCGGATCAGTCGAGGCCCAGGTTAACAACGACCACCACCAGTACTGTTAGCCAACAGGGTGCTGGCGGAAATTGGGTTACTGTTGGCCGAAGAACGAGAGGAGGGGGAAGGCATGGCCAATGACAGGAAGAAAGGAGAAAGGCTAGGACTAGTAGTGAGGGTCGGAACTTTGAATGTTGGCAGTATGACTGGTATAGGGAGAGAGCTAGCCGATATGATGGACCAAAGGAAGGTTGATATATTGTGTGTGCAAGAGACCAGATCGAAAGGGAGTAAGGCTAGGCATATCGGAGGTGGGTTCAAATTGTTTTATCATGGTAGGATGGGAGGAGAAATGGCGTAGGAGTTATCCTGAAGGAACAGTATGCCAAGAGTGTTTTGGAGGTGAAAAGAGAGTCGGATAGAGTGATGTTTATGAAGTTGGAAATTGATGGTGTAATGATGAATGTTGTTAGTGCATATGTTCCACAAGTTGGGTGTGCGATGGATGAGAAAGAAAAATTTTGGAGTGAGTTGGATGAAGTGGTGATGACTGTACCCAAGGGTGAGAGAGTGGTGATTAGAGCAGATTTCAATAGGCATGTTGGTGAAGGGAACAGAGGGGATGAGGAAGTGATGGGTAGGTATGGTGTTAAACAAAAGAGTGCAGAAGGTCAGATGGTAGTGGCTTTTCCGAAAAGGATGGACACGGCTGTGGTGAATATATATTTTAACAAGAGGGAGGAGCATAGAGTGACATACAAGAGTGGAGGAAGATGCACACAGGTGGATTATATATTATGTAGGAGGGCCAGTTTGAAGGAGATTGGAGATTGTAAAGTGGTGACCGGGGAAAGTGTAGTTAGGCAGCATAGGATGATGGTTTGTAAGATGACGTTGGTGATCAAGAAGAGGAGGAGGAGTGTGAGGGCAGCACCAAGGATCAAATGGTGGAAATTGAAAAAGGGTAATTGTGAGGTGGAGTTCAGGGAAGAGTTAAGACAGGCACTGGGTGGCAGTGAAGAGTTACCAAATAGCTGGGTAACTACAGCAGAGAGCTAGTAAGGGAGACAGCTAGAAAGGTGCTTGGTATGACATCTGGACAGAGGAAGGATGACAAGGAGACATGGTGGTGGAATAAGGAAGTACAGGAGAGTATACAGAGAAAGAGGTTGGCAAAGAATAAGTGGGACTGTCAAAGAGATGAAGAAAGTAGACTGGAGTATAAGGGGATGAGGTGCATGGCAAAGAGAGAGGTGGTGAAGGCTAAGGATAAGGCATATGGAGAGTTGTATGAAAGTTTGGACACTAAGGAGGGAGAAAAGGACCTGTACTGACTGCCTAGACAGAGGGACCGAAATAGGAAAGATGTGCAGCAGGTAAAGGTGATAAAGGATAATGAGGGAAACATACTTACAAGCAAGGAGAGTGTGTTGAACAGATGGAGAGAGTATTCTGAGGGGTTGATGAATGAAGAGAATGAGAGGGAGAGAAGGTTGGATGATGTGGGGATAGTGAATCATGAAGTGCAATGGATTAGCAAGGAGGAAGTAAGGATAGCTATGAAGAGGATGAAGAATGGAAAGGCTGTTGGTCCAGATGACATACCTGTGGAAATATGGAGGTGTTTAAGTAAAATGGCAGTGGAGTTTTTAACCAGATTGTTTAATGAAATTTTGGAAAGTGAGAGGATGCCTGAGGAATGGAGAAAAAGTGTTTTGGTACCGATTTTTAAGAATAAGGGTGATGTGCAGAGCTGTAGTAACTACAGAGGGATCAATTGATCAGTCACAGCATGAAGTTATGGGAAAGAGTAGTGGAAGCTAGGTTAAGAAGGGACGTGATGATTAGTGATCAGCAGTATGGTTTCATGCCAGGAAAGAGCACTACAGATGCGATGCTTGCTCTGAAAGTGTTGATGGAGAAGTACAGAAAAGGTCAGAATGAGTTGCATTGTGTTTTTGTAGACTTAGAGAAAGCATATGACAGGGTGCCTAGAGAGGAGTTGTGGTATTGTATGAGGAAGTTTGGAGTGTCAGAGAAGTATGTAAGAGTGGTACAGGATATGTATGAGGGTAGTGTGACAGAGGTGAGGTCTGCGGTGGGAGTGACGGATGCGTTTAAGGTGGAGGTGGGATTCCATCAAGGATCAGCTCTGAGCCCTTTCTTATTTGCAATGGTAATGGACAGGTTGACAGACAAGATCAGACAGGAGACCCCCATGGACTATGATGTTTACAGATGACATTGTGATCTGTAGTGAGAGTAGGGAACAGGTGGAGGAGACCCTAGAGAGAAGAGGGATGAAGGTTAACATGACTAAGACAGAACGTGAGGATGCAAGGAGTAGAGGTGGTGAAGGGGGATGAGTTTAAATACTTGGGTCAATAGTTCAGAGTAATGGTGAGTGTGGAAGAGAGGTGAAGAAGAGAGTATAGGCAGGATGGAGTGGGTGGAGAAGAGTGTCAGGAGTGATTCGTGACAGACGAGTACCAGTAAGAGTGAAAGGGAAAGTCTACAAGAGGGTAGTGAGACCAGCTATGTTATATGGGTTGGAGACAGTGGCACTGACAAAAAGGCAGGAGTTAGAGCTGGATGTGGCAGAGTTAAAGATGTTAAGATTTGCACTGGGTGTGATGAGGGTGGACAGGATTAGGAATAAGTATATTAGAGGGTCAGCCCAGGTTGGAAGGTTTGGAGACAAAGCCAGAGAGGCAAGATTACGTTGGTTTGGACATGTGCAGAGTAGGAATGCTGAGTACATTGGGAAAAAGATGCTAAGGATGAAGCTACCAGGTAACAGGAAAAGAGGAAGGCCTAAGATAAGGTTTATGGATGTGGTGAGAGAGGACATGCAAGTGGTTGGTGTCACAGAGCAAGACGCAGAGGACAGGAAGAAATGGAAACAGATGATCTGCTGTGGCGACCCCTAACGGGAACAGCCGAAAGAAGATGATGATCTGTTTAGTATGACTTTTACAGTTCTAATGGAACAGCTAAATATCCCTCCAAATAAATCCATTATTATGCTATGGAATCAATACAGACAGATAAAAGCACCATTAAAATATTTCTATAAGGTTTTAGAGACTGGATTATCATAGAAGGGGGGAGCAGCATCATAATTAAAACTGCAGTACAATAGTGCAATTTAATATAATTTTTCATTGAATAGTAATGTGAGAAAAAAGGAACACTAATATAAACAATTAGAAGTCCACATTAAAAAACACACAAAAAAATAATACTTAGACACACTAATTCTAAAATGTTATAATTCTTAAATAAATAATTCCACAAAAATCTGAGATCTAGAAATGTCTGACAGATTAGAAAGACAGACAAATGGGCATATGCACTCATGTACCCACACCACACAGTAAGTCAAATAAAAAAAAACACTGTTGAAAATCACAAGCCAGACAAGATAGGCTTTTCTTCTCCTACATTCATGATTGCAGAAACAATAAAAACAACAGATTACCCTTGCATAAAGCTATGTATAAGAAAGAATCAGAAACAGGAGGTGCAATGCACACCTAATTTTCATAAACAGTGTTATGAATAAAGTGTAATAAGTTTCGTTTAGTCTGATTCATGTTATATAAAAGGATTCTGGTGGACTGTGTTCATGTATTTAAAACAAAGTTTATGGTCAAATGACTGACAGCATAAAAGATGCTAGCCATGCTAGCCATTTGAATGAACACAGTTAGAATGACACTTTAACTAACAAAACCAAAGGAAAACATTTGTTTTATGTGGGGATCAGCCATCATTCAATGGGATATACCATTCAATGGCATACCCTTGTATTCCCCTCTATCATCATCAACTCCAAGAGTACAACAGCATGAGGAAAGGGTCATAAAACCAAAATCCATGACAAAGAATCCACCAAATATAAGAAGCACAACAATCAAAGCCATTAACTACAGAAACTGTCACAAATTGAAAGTCACAATAAAAACTAAAAAAATGCATATTGGACAATACAGTAAATAGAAAAAAAGTCTGACAGCATTTCTGTAAAGGAAGAAATCAGCAACTCCATTGTCTTGCTATCTGATGACAGCACAGTTAATTTTCTACGTAAATTACAATCCTGTGGTTCAACAATAATTAAGTTCTTTGTTTTGGATATGATTTGTTGTAAATTACTTAATAAAAATTACACGTGCCGTTCCCAGATTCTGCAAATTCACACTAAATTGTCTTTGCCAGGAAATGTTCTGCAAAATGTACACACTTGCTTGTGATAAAATATAAAATTAGCAAAAGGTAAAGTTCAGCTTCAGGTGAAATACACGGAGACCAACTTTTAAGCATGTTTCTCCTGTATTTTAAAACTTCATTACTTGGCTACAAAATGCTAACAACAAATACTATGAAATATTCATATTAAAATATGCACAACAGACACAGTTAAAATAATTATTTGGTAATCTAACAGAATTACATTAAATGACACAAAATGCATTTATATGCAAAGAAGTGATATCCATATTAAAATAACTTGTCAAAACACAGAGATTAAAATGTCTTTAAATATCAGAAGAGTTGCAATCTGAGAATACCAGACATGTCTAAATACTACATAGATAGCCCAATGAACTTGCACACATTTAATGGTGTTCTCTTCGCCTACAAAAACATCAGCCTAAATAAAAATAACCAGCAAACCATTTGCATAAATCATGTAAAAGTAGTAAACATTTTAGAAGTGGACAAACAGCCTCAGTATTATATACCATAATATGTCACTGCAAGGAAAACACTTTACAACAAAAAACATAACTTTTTTTTAAGTCTTGCTTTGAAAGTGCCAGTTAAATATAAATAAATAAAAGGAGATTGCCTTGGTTGGTTACCAGGGCAGTGCACATATGGAATGGACTATTTGCAGGCACAGCCTGGGGGAATAGGATCACAAAAAGAAATGAACAAAACATTAACAAATACAAGGATATGCTAAAAAACATATATATATATATATATATATATATATATATATATATATATATATACACAACACACACACACACACACACACACAGACACACACACACACACACACATATATATACACATCACAAAAACAAACACATACATATCTGTACATAAATATACATACATAGAGAGGTATGAAGACATTAGAAGAGACCAGTGAGAATAGTCGGAAGAAAGGAAACCATGGGGAGAAGACAGAGAAAATGTAAGAGGCATTTAGAGGGAAGAGGTGTAGAACAGAGATTATACAACAACCCCCCCCCAATTAATATTCAAAAAAACGTGCATGTTGTAAATCAGAGTTATAGTAATGGAAAAAGGTAAAAAGCAACGGAAATCTTGCTTTCTCTGTTGCTTTTGCCCACAGCTCTGATGTACTGTGTAGGCATACGCATGCACAGTACATCAGAACTACCGCAGAATACCAGACAGCTGCGGAAGGGCAGCAAGGAGGCATTATACAATGCCATTATTTAAGAAAATTAATTGTTTTTTTCTTAAATAATGTCACTGTATAATAGCAATAACCCACTAATCTGTGTTGGTAATGCTGGATTTACCCACGGTTGGCTTTGTTTGGTCACTCAGGCTTCGCCCTCGTGACCAAACCACGCCAACCATGGGTAAATCCAGCATTACCCACACCCAGGCATGGGTTATTGCTGTAAGAACTGCAAGAGAGAGAGATGCAAGGAAGGAAGTAGGATGAATAAGAGGCAGTAAGTAAAAGGATGACAAGATAAGTTAGAATGAAATAGGAATAAAGAGGTGTGGGAGAGAGCTGCAGGGTCCATGTAACATGACCTGAGTGAATGCAGCTGCACTTTGCTTGGGTAATGAGGTGTGGTATTAAAGAGGTTCAGTAGAGTGGAGCTGCATTGCATTTTTCCTTGTACATTAACAAGCTTATGTTTGAGCAAGGACATCGGTTATCAATTTTCAACATTAATACTTAGTGGGATCCAATCAGTAGTTCTCTGAATGTGTCTGTGTGTCTGCTTGTGTGCCCAAATGAGAGTGGACCTGTATGCATTTCCTGTGAATTCATAACTTCAGAATTTTACAGTGAATGCTGTTCTATTTATTCTCCTTCTTATTAGATAATTAAAGAGGATCTCCATTCTAGTTTGTCATAAGCAACTTTAAATTCTCTCAAATATTTCAACAGCAAAAGAAAACCGTGTTTCATATTTAACGTAGAACAAATTCTTAAAAGTCTCTCAGCTGCACTGTTTATAGGCAAGCACTAGGCTAGCTATCCTGGTGGTATATTTCAAGCCTATCCAATATCCTTCAAAGGTGCGAAACCCTGTATCTTGTGTATGTGAGGAAAACAATTTAGCCATTATGCCAACCCTTAGCCCCCCCTAATAAAATTTACATGCGCAATTTTCCTATGGTTCCTGTGATAATTAGTCATTTAGATTCATGGATAAGTACTAGGCTAACTGACCCTGTGGGCCCTTTTAAATCTAGGCAATTTCCCTTTTAACTGTGAGATTAAGACCCCATGCATTGTGTCTGTGAGGTTAACACCTTAACCATTATGCCAACCATTTGATGTTGCCTCTGAAAGTATAACACTGACACATTACAATCTGACACACAACTGAAACAGGCAGCAATCATTTGGTGCTTGATTTAGGCATTTAAATGATCATTTTTGACATCCATAATCAAGATAATGATTATTAATTATTAATCATTCATCATGTGAATCATTTCATGTCTGTCTTGAGGTATTTTATCTGTCTCCAATACAGCTGTTTTTATTAGGGCACTGATACAGTTTTACTGTTATTACTTTTGCAAGTCACATTATAAATACTGAAGTCTATCACAAGACCCATGAATCACTCATATGACATTCTAACTGCTTATGATATACCACACAGCCTATCATCACTGAAGCACTTTTGTTAAGATGCTCTGACTAACCAGCATCTAGATTTTAAGCCAGAAACACTGCATTACTGTTAAAACAAAGCAGAAATGTTCTAATTTGTAATTACCTCTTGGAAGGGATATTACTTTAACAGCTCACAGTTTTCTTTGGCTGGTGTAATATTTGAGAAACATATCTGCTTAAGCTAACACACAGTAGCTAACCTGTAAATAAAAATAAAAAATGTTGAAGTTTTTCTTCAGTGGCCTTATAGTGAATTCTGTCACTGTATTTTGCATGTTACATATGAGAAGTTAAGCAGGCTATTGTTAGCATGCTGACTCAGGGAAAACAATAATGCCAGTAATCCAGTAGTTTTCTATGTGTAGTTTAAGTTCTGTTTAGACATGGATTTGGGAGGCATTTGTTTGCATAGCAAGCAGTCAGCACAGTAAGTTTTGAAAGATACCTAAGCAAAAGTAGAGAAGCTGACCCCCCCCCCCATCTGTGCTACACACTACAGCCAACTACTTGCAGCAGGTGACACATACTAACAATGGACATTCTTGTCATTACACAAATCTGAGAAAAATGTTGCCTGTCAAAAGGTGATCACAGTAAGCTTTATTATTGTATTAAATAAGAAACCAATTGCATTTATCAAGTTCATTGCAGTACAATAAGTTTGTTAAACATAGTTTGCTACATTGCTGTGTATGTAACATTGAGGTAGACATAGTGGGAGAGAAAGAAGGAGGGACAGACAGATAGAACCAATCAGATCTGATGCAGTTATGAGGAATCTGCTGTAAGGTACATTACATTCTACACCCTCATAAAAGCAGGTCGTCAGGGAATTAGTTTCGCCATGTCATCTGCTAGGGTGACAGTGTTATAGGCCTGATGGCTATAATCAGAGGACGCTTTTCTTGCCATAAGAACTGCCATGGAATACTCATACTAAGGAGTAGGCCTATTGTGGTTTACTTGATGGCATGATAACCTCCTTTGTTCTGAGGGAATAATACAGCAAAAACTCATTAGCTTCACCTATTTCAAGTCTGCAGCTATGTGACTAACTCTGTGCAGATGTGTTACTTGCTAACATGTTCTGGGTTTGACCACTTTCTTCTGAATTGTTGCTTGTATTTATTTTGGGAGACATGCAATGAACTGTGGATAGGGGGACATAGACAGCTACCACCAAATATGAAGTCAAAACATTTTTTTTCATGAAATTCTGAATTTGTTGCAGTATTTACAGGGATACATTTTCCTTCACAGTATGTGTGGATTTTCACTATTGAAACCAAGCATGGGCTGTGTGATGATGTGAGATATTGCCAGCTATGCCAGGAGGAGTAACACAGTGGATATGTAACATATGCCAGCACAGCTAGCTGGAATTTAGTAAAGAATTATATATTATTTGAGTATCAAACTAATTTGTACAGATGCTTATGTTGAAAATGTATTTGTAAAGTTGCTTGTGTTAAAAATGTATCAATAGTGTACCCTGCTGGACAGAAAGAGAAATACACATGCATTATTGTAACTGTTTAAATGTATATGTTTTGACAGAGGATACTTGAAGAGAAGAGGTTAATCTCAAACTTTAAAAATAGTAAGAAATTACATTACTAGGCCTTGGCCACAAAGATGTTATCTTAACAGTATTGAATGAATCCAGAGATGCAATGTCTGTTAGAAGTAAGGTTTATTAGCTCCTGTAGGGAGAGTGGAAGTGTTTTATGGTTTTATGACTTCCAGGAGCTGCAGCAGATCTTAGCAAGGCTCTCTGTGTGTATGATTGACACATAGGTGCTAAATCCTGACAGTTTCTAGCAATGGTAGGTTGCATGGGAACCAAAAGTCAGAAGACCAGATGCATAGGATTTCATTCTTTAATCTAGGACAAAATAATGTTTTAATACCAGTTGAGACTGAAGTCTCAGAGCAGTCTGTCTCCTGGAACCTACCTAGAAGGATCTCTCACCCACTTCATCTTGCCTTGCTCTAGTAAGTGAACCAAGGAATAGTAATTCATTAGATCAGTCAAGAAAATACAGTGAGATTAGTTAAGTACTGTTTTCCTGTATAGTATGTGTGAATCTGTTCTGTGTTACTTTAATATATTTCATGTGATTGAAACTCTGGTGTTTATTGTAAATAGACATTTAGTATTCCCATGTTATTGTTTATTATTTATTATTAAACATATTTAAACTTTAAATGTGACTGGTCCTTTAGAGAATATTTTAACATTTAAGAGTACTCATATCTGTTTGGTGACTCTGTGGCCACTCCTGAAAGCCATACTGCATTGGTCAAACACTACCATTTGTATTGATATTAATTTTCACTCAGTATAATTGGGTACCCTTGCAAGAGCCTTAGAGTAGCTGGCTTTGGGGTGTCTGGTGGCAGTATAACTACCTTACAGTCTGGGCAGAAAGAGGCATAGCTAGTAATGTGTGTGCGTGTGTGTGTGTGTATCAAATCTCAAAGTGTGTGTGTGTGTGTGTGTGTGTGTGTGTGTGTGTGTGTGCCAGCTACTTGGAGCAGTGGCACAAAGAAGCACTAATTGCACAGAGAGGGTGCTGAAGTATTTGGCTTGGACACTTGGTTGAGGACTTAACTCTACAGCTGTGCCAGTGGGGAGCCTTCCTGGGGACCTAGGGAGAGGCAGAGAGAGATACCCAGACCGCGGGCTGAGTGTGTTACCTGTGTGCTCTTAAGGGAAATTGTGCTTGATGCAGAGAGCTACATCTGGAAATACTGGGTGTATCCATTTTTATTCCAAGTGAGCACCCTTCTCCAGTGTATGTGGTGAGGATTGAAGCTCCTTGACTACTGGCCTAGAGTGGGGATGTCACATGCTGCATTTTAACTTTGGACAATTTATTGTGTTAATTAAGCCTGCATAAGTATTTTTCCCAGCTCACTCCTTTAGGAAAATGACTACCTGTTTTGATTTTACAGTTCTTACTTCTCAGAATATGTAACTTGAATTGCTTGATCAACCAGCTGTACAGTGATATTTCCTGCATGAAATTATTTTCTTTCTAGTTCTTTAGGAACGTTAAATAACCATTGTCTGGCAAACACTATTGGAACAGCTTTTAAATAAAAAGTTGTAAGTGGAGATTCTCACTCTCTCTGCAAAAACAACTAGACATTTCATACAAGTGAAAATGGGAAGTTCAACTACCAATTTCGTATTTGCTGTTTGACATTAAGGGACCAAAGTTGAAGGTGTTTCAATCTATATCAGTAGCAAAGTCAAATCAGCACTAGTCAATGAGGATGACATGCTTGTGCTTCTCCATGTCCATATTTCTATAGGCAAAGTACCATATCATATCCTTGCAAATTACAAGTCACTTTCCATGACCCAAGTAACCCATAACTTGTACTTGGACTTACTGAAGGCCCTCACCATTTAACACAATATGATGTTCATTGGGTGGCTTCCACTACCAGACTATAAACTGAGATATTTAAATGATCCCAGACGTACAGGTCCAGATATCCCTGGACTTTGTAAACATGAACAACTTGAACGACATAGTCTGTATGCCCACCAGGGGTGCAAACATACTTGAGCTGACATTTACAAGCATGGGAGAATGCTGTACTCCCCACTGTACTGTCCTCTCTGGTAAAATCAGACCAAAAAGTAGTCTCCTTCATAATAAAATCAATTATTTGACCCTGGCTAACCTTGTAACATTTAGAAATTATTCTAAGGCAGACTTCCTACTAAGTGATAACCTGAAAAAAATCCAAGCCCCCCCCAAACCCTAGAATAAAGCTGCCTATGCAGAATTGCTCACAAGAATCCCTGTAGAATCATGTTAATAAATGCATAAGTCCAGAACTAACTAAAAAAATAAACCTTCCTAGTCAAATCCAAACATAAACCGCTTGCAGAACAAAAAGCACAGACAAGTCCAAACTATAAAAAACAATGTGTGTCTTTTTTGTTTTTTATAGCTTGTACAACAAAAGAAAAAAAAAGCCAAGATTAGGAGATGCTATGCCCAGCATAATAAAAACAACCCCATCAATCTAAACAAACAATCAAGAGGGCAAATTAAGTCTACTAAATCCAATTTTGAGGTAAAGATAGCTCCTCCCAGGCAAAGGACAACCACAAGGCTTTCTCTAGTTGTCTGAAACCTTAGAGAAAGTACACAGCAGTGTACAGAACTAATTGTAAATGCAGTCACCTACACACAGTTAGAAGATACAGAAAATCTGTAGGCCAACAAATTCATCACCAATTTTACCCCACACTCTCACCCAGCCACCCCCTCCCCAGGAAATACCATCAGGCATCCCCCACTGCCAACTATTATTAGGGAACAGGTTGTAGGTGCACCCTGTAAGGCCAAAAATACTGCATTACCCTGATAACATCCAAGAATGCCTCCAAAATATCCTGAAACATGCCTTATCAGGACTGGGGTCACTGCTTAACCACAGTCTCCAGATGGGCTTTGTGCCATGTGAATCAAAAACTGCAATGATCATTCCTCTGCACAAGTGTAGGCTATCAAATGGACCCCAGGAACTACAGACCCATCGTCTGAGTAGCCTCATATGCAAAGTCATGGAAAGAAGTATTATGGAAATGATTAATAAGTACATAGCAATTAATGAGGGAAAAATGGTGCATACTGCCTACCTCTTCCTGGCTAAGGCATTTGCTACAATACCCCACTCAGACATTATAAACAAATTTACAGATATAGGTATAAACTTGCACATTACACAATGGATAGCCAGCTGGCTCTCAGCTAGGACCCAGGAAGTTAGGACAAGGGTGGCTACCTCCATAAAGAGGCTGGTCACTAGTGGAGTCCCTCTGGATCTGCTCTTTTTTGGAATCTACTTCTCGGACAAAGCCAATGGCAAGGGTCTCTGACTGACCGAACTAGGAGCAGTCAGAGAATCCCTCAAGACACTAACATCCTACAGAAAGGACCAACACAGACAAATGCCTGGTACCAAAGCCATAGCTTAAAACACAATGTCAAGAATGTATAATAGCATCCCTTGGGAAGTCAACCACCCTAGGAAAGTGCCTCACCGACAGCATGCCTCTAAGAGTATAACCAGTAGTCAGGGTTTGTGTACAAATGTAGATAGTGATCTGGCTTAAGGTAAGGAAATCATTCTATGTTACTCAACTTATGAGTAAAGGCATGGCATCCTGGTCCAAGAAAGTCACTGTTCCACTGTATTCAGCCCTCATTAGGCCCACTGTATTCAGCCCTCATTAGGCCCACCATTGATTACAATGCCCCCATCAGTATGTACCTGAGCAGGTACATGCAACAACTAGAATATCAACAGATGTTCTGCATGAAAAGAATACCATTCATAAACAACATGTCCTATCCAGCTTGCCTCAAAGCCCTATCTCTATTCTCTGTTTCCTACAGTCTGTTGAGAGGCAGTCTATGCCTGGCACACAAGGCATCCTTGAATCGTACTCTGATGGACCTTTTGTAGATCCGCAAAGCAAATAACATCAGAATTACTTGACCAAGGGATTTAAACTTTGCTTGTGACATAATTAGGACACATTGGCTGGACAGGTATGTGTCTCAGAGATTTTCCCCTCTCTGGAGCAGACTTCCCATCTATGTGAGGCAGAGCTGTTCCCTAATTCTACTCAAGTGAAACCTGGATCAGTGGATGGGAAATCAGAAATGCGCCCAGGTCTAGCACCTATGTCTCTGATGGACAGAGGTTGCCTGTACATTCTGCACTAACTTACATACACCCCTTAAAATAAACTCTAAGACACAAATTTGTGGAATACACTTGGGAAGCCTGGTTAGGCTTATAAAAGCACCAGTGGTCATTATCCTAATATATACCCATGACAGATCATCTAATAAAGATAGCATCATATAAAAGCTACAGTTCACAAAATAAGTTACAACTTCTATCCAAGTTGTAACTATAACACACAACAGTCTACATGCTGTAACTGATAAGGCCAAAGAAGGGGTTGAGCATCACACCTCAGCTTCAGCCATGGGTGCCAGAGCCATAGGGGATGAGATCTCCCACTTTCAACAGCTGCCCAATGTGCCTTGAAACTGCTGCTGACATAGCAATTACATGGAAATATTTGCAATGATGTTTCTGAGGTAACAGCAAGTACAGGCAGCTTGATAAAGATGATGTGAGAAGTAAATCATCTGTTCTGGCTGCCAGAGCTTGTAGTTACCGTGGAAGCACCTATGCAGGTGTTTAAGGTATGCCTATCAACTTCTTTCCTCAAGAATTATGGACAAGGCCAAAAATAACAGGGAATGGCAACAATAACAGGGAATGAATGCTCAAAACCAGGAACAATTATTTAAACATTTCTAATAGATTTAAAATTTAACAGAATAGGTTTTGCATCAAAATTATTTTTCTGAACAGAAGTATGAAACTCCAGTGTCTGTCTTTAGTGACTGGCTGTAATTCTCTGTATAACTCTCAATTTTTGCTTTAGAATTCTGGACAAAGCCAAAAATAATGGAGGATAAAATGCCAAAATCATTGACAAGTTTTAAATATTTCTCTTAATTTAGAAAGCTGCTTGAATAACAGGTTTTGCATTAGCATGTATTTTCTGAAAGATATAAAGTTTTAGACTCAAATGTTTCACTATTTAGTGAGCACCATCCTAAGTGCTTTGCTAGAAAACCACACAATTTATGAGAAACAGACCAAAAACATGAGGCAAAAATCTGTGCATTATGCATAATTCTTGAGAACCGAGAGGTACGATCCTCAGGGATTTACTAGAAAATCAAGTATTTTAAAAAGTTTAGGGAAAATATGAGGCAAAATCTGGAATGTTCTGCAAAATTCAGGACAGTTTGTTTATTTATTGATTGCTATTTATTTACCAGGTCAGTGGGCTGCTCTGTTGACCATTTTCAGACACATCCTGGGATTAAGAGAAATAAAGGCAACAATTTACATAAGTACAATGTAGCAGCCCACTGACCTGGGAGTGGTTGTCTATGAAAAGTGATAATACTACACTTTTTAAAATTTGAGCCCATTTTAAACCCTAAGGGTTTAGTAGGGAGTGTCCTTCAGGAGAGTTTGGTTGTCATAAGGTGAATTAACAATCTCCAGTTTGAAGCCATCTGCAAACTTTGTTAACCAGAGGTCTTGGCTTTCCATTTTGAGATCTAAAAAGTAAATACCAAAAAGGAGAGGTCCTAGCACTGTGCCCTGAAGGACACCACTGGTCACTTTCATACTTACTGGTGAGGCATCTGCAACTCACACTGTGTGGGCTCAGTCTTTCAGACAGTTTGCTATCCATCTTACCAGATATGGGTCAATTTTTAAAGCAATTAGCTTTAGTATTGTGTTAGCATGGAAAATGGTGTTGAAGGCCTTCACCAGGTCACGATGCATATGTACATCCACTGTCTATAATCTCTATAACCATTTTGAAGAAACTTACCAAGTTAAATAGATGGAATGTACCCCTCACAAAGCCAAACTGTTGGGGTTCAAGTCTAACAGGAGTCTTGCTCTAACGTTTTATGTGGTTAGTTAAAATACACCCCATGATTTTGCAGATGAGACCTGTAAGGTTGATAGAGCTTTAATTATCCAGGTCATTTGCAAGGCCACCTGTATGGAGGTGCATCACTGCAGTGAGCCACTTATCAGAGACAAAGCCAGTAGCTAAACTCAAGTTAAACATTTGAGAGGTATGTCTGCAAGGCCACGTTTCATACCATTTATTATGCAACCTAGTATATGATATTACTAACAAATAACAACACAATCAAAAGGATTGTTGTACCAGAAATCAAAGTCAAAATACAGTCAAAGTAAACTTTATTGTCATTTAGGACTACACAAGTGCAGTCTAAATGAAATTCCGAGTATCAACTCACCAGAGAGTACACAGGAACCAAGGATAACAAGAACAACAGTATAACATTTCAATAAAAAAAATATTCAATACAAGACCCACAGAAGGATAAATAAACCAATAATAACAGCAAAAACACACAATCCCCCTCCCCAGACAGTCATAAGAAGAATACTGTACATAGAGCATGACAGAGTGGGATTCACATGTTAAGATTGTCCTCCTTTGTTCATCTGCATCAGACAAACAGCAGGCAATTGCAAATGAATAAGAAAATATATTGCTACATCAAAGAATAAACAAAGATACTGCACACTTTTCAGCTGAACTACGTATAGTGAATGATTACTGACTAAATAATATGTGGTTGGTATCAGGGTTTATAAGTGTCAACATTGTCGAGCAGAAGTTGTTTAAGTATCTGGTGGTCCTGTAGTGGATACTCCAATATGTCTTGCCTGAAGACAGTTGTGTAAACCAGCTGTGTGAGGGGTGAGAGGGTTCATGATTTATTTTGGATGCACATTTAATGCTTCTTGCTGCGAACAGATCCTGGATTGATGGTAAGTTGGTGCCTGTGATTTTTTCGGCAACTTGCACCCCTCTCTGTAGCTTCTTTCTTTCTGCATTTCTAATGTTCCCAAACCACTGTGAAGATGTTAATGAGAATGGTCTCAACTGCTCCTCTGTAGAATGTGGTGAGAACAGCAGGTGGGAGCTTTGCTTTTTTGAGACTTCTGATAAAGTGGAGATGTTGGTGTGCTTTTTTGACCATCTGTTTAGTATTCATGGTCTAAGAGAGATCCTTTGAAATGTGAACCCCTAAAAACTTTGTAGATTTGACCCGTACCACCTCTTCACCATTTATCATGAGCAGTGAGTGTGTTTTTGACCTTTTCCTGAAGTCTATAATGATTTTGTTTGTTTTATTGACATTCAGGTCAAGGCTGTTCTTAGCACATCAGTCAATCAATGTGTAGACCTCGTCTATGTAAGCTCTTTCATCCACGCCTTTGATGAGGGCTACAACCATAGTATCATCTGCAAACTTAATGATGTGGTTGAAGGTGTATTTTGCAGAACAGTCATGGGTGAAGATGGTGAATAACACAGAGCTTAGCACACAGCCTGAGGAACACCAGTGTTGAGTATTATACATCCTGAGGTGGTGTTGGCCCGTACATGTTTTCTGCAATCTGTTCATCAAGAAGTCAAGAAGTCATGCATATTTTTTATCCAGATGTTATGGTGCTATAAAATATTTTATGGAGAGTAACAAACCTTACTGATAAACTGTGTGATGCATATAAATGGGGCAGTCCCTGGCAGTACTGAATATTTTGACTCTCACCTTTGGTATAATGAAACCCTAGGAAAAAGTCCATATGAATCCATAGCTGTTCACTGTTCCCCTTGTATACCCCCAGTGTAACCCTTACTTTCCACTATCCTGTCCTTGACACACCATTCAGATTACTTTTTTTTTCTTGTTTTCTCATATTGTGCTGTATTCTTCAGATTTTCCTGCATTCTTTCAAGATATCCTAATTGGCCAATATTGCACTGTAGTAAATGAGGAAATAATCAAATGAAACCAGAGGTCTTAGCTGCCCAGAAACTATTGGCTTCTAGGTGTTCCGAGCTGCACTTTAAGCCTTTTGTTTTTCCAAATCTTTTGAGCCAAAGATGACCCAAACAAAACTTGTGACTAATGAAAGAAATTCATTCTTACTCTTCATTTTCTTCCTGCATCCCTAGACTTCTCTCTAAACGGCTAAGACTGCAGTGTGATAACTGTGGAAGTAGAATGTAATATGGAGACTATTTTAGCCTTAGGAGGCATGGAGCTGTAGATACTGTGAGGTACATTTTAGAGTTTTTTCTCCAACATTTTGTTACAATGATGGCCTGGACAAAAATTATAACTAAGTAAAGAAATGTGGTCCTATTTTTCCTTTCAAGGAAGAAAAACCATTGTGTCCAAGGCTTATTGATCAAACTTGACAAAAAAGTAGTTTCCAATAAACTGAGAGTATAAACTCTTGCAAAGCTACACAAATATCTAGTGTCTGTCGCCCCCTCAAAAGAAAACAAAAGATAGTCACCTTCTGTGTATCCTTCAAGTTGTTGCTGTTACACATCAGTTTGTCTATTCACCCGACCCCCAAAAGACAGCTACAATCAGTGTATCCCCTTTGACAACTAGAATATAGTACCATATTTTAAATGGTTGATCTCAGACCTATATTTACAAGATGGCTTCTTACCCGTCCCTCAAAAAGTTAGCTACCTGTATTCACTTCTGATATGTGATTGTGAGAACAGTGAAAAAAATGATAATCTGTATTCCAGCCTGTTGCTCCTAGACAGTACACTACCCCTACACAAGCTAGAGAGATCTTGCGTGGTCCTCTGTGGTTTGATTGTGTGAAAAGTTAAAGAAATAATGACCAGTGAGCTGACAAACTCCAAATTTACAGCTAAAGAAGCTAGACAAGGACTTGCTGAATTTACAAATGGTTTTAACGCCCGACTTTTAAAATAAAATAACCAGTATTTAAACCATGTCGTATCATAGGAATAAGTACTATTCTAACACTAAAATGTACGACGATCATACATCTCAACCTCTTAGCCCAAGAAATCTGGGCAAAGCCTTACATAATAATGGGCGGACAAATGCCAAAAAATAGGGACATATTTTAAATATTTCTCTAACAAACTTAAAAAGTAGCCAGAACAACAAGGTTTGTATTTAAATAGATTTTCTAAAGGATTTGAAGTCTGAAACTCAAAGGTATGCCATTATTTAGTGATTTAGTGATTTGCCAGAAAAACACAAATTTCATGATGAACAGACCAAAATTCTGAAGCAAAAATCTGGGTATCGTCAATTGAAAGGTATGACGATGATGCAGCAAAAGTGTTTACAGTAATACGCAGCTAACTAAAGGTATACATTGGTTTGATTTTCCCAGCTTCCAGAGGCTCGCTATTAGAACTTAATCTTCATGGTTTAAAGTAAATAAATTAACGGATTGCTTTCCTTCATCTCATCTGAAACACTTAAAGTTCGCTGGACTTGTAAAGGACATTTGAAAAAAAAAAGTGTTCCAGTGGAAACTAAATTCTACTAACCCACATAAAGCATTCTGAAGTTAACAGATAAGTGGAACACGAGTGTAAAATAAATCATGTTTATATTTTAACTCTGAAGGCAGGTCGCGTAAACTTGGGACCGTAATGAAGATGCAGCGACACCCAGTACTTTACTTTTATTTAACAATTTTAGAGTCAACATCCCTGCCTAATATCTCCAGCGAAAAGGCTTAAGAAGTACATTTTAAATACACGTTAAAAATGAAATCTTGGGTCGGAGTGATGGCGGGCTAAGAGAGTTTTCATAACCGTTTTAAATTTTTTGCATAACGTTTGGTATAGTTGCTGAGAAAAAGTCGCGGAGTCCTGTCCAGATAATATCAAAGTACCTTAAAATCCTACCTTTTCTAAATGAGGTTCTCCGCCAGGTTTTTGAGAGCGGTGATGTAATACTGTCTCAAACTCTTTCCCAACACACAAAACCGATGAAGCTAGTTAAGTACAGTTACCTTCCCAGTCGTGCACACACACTGAGCATTCACAAAGTAATAAATGTATACAGCACCTTGTGAAAGATGTCTTTGGCTGTAGGATGACAACGACTAGCTCCGCCTATTCTCTATTCCCTCCTGTTATCACTGCCCCAGCACTAACACCTGTACCTCAGGTGTAAGGAATGCTTCGCTTGGATAAATATGCGAAACAACCACTCCTATCTTCTTAGCTGACTCACGAGCGTACACTGAATGGTTTGGCGCCATATACCGTTCAACTTCTTTCCTTAAGAATTCCTGACAAAGCCAAAAGTAGTAGGGGAATAAAGGGTTAAAAAGCAGGGGCAGTTATAAAATAATACGCTTATTCACTTGTAGCGGTAATAGAATCACAAGTCAATAATTTCTGCATGTCGATGGAAAACCTGTTCTGTACTCCCACAGATTAATGTTATCGTGCTCCAAATGAATGTAATTAGGGTTACCTGTCCCACTTTGCGAGTGACAGTCCCTCTTTGGGCAGTTGTGTCCTGCAAAAAAATTGTGAAAATGGCAAATGTCCTGAGATTTTAGGACAAAATTATTTCCTATATTTTACGTAATAGTTGCATAAAACAGTTATTCTGCATCTGAAACACCTAAATGTTATAAGAAACAGAATAAGCAACAAAAATGCTACAAGAATAAGCTTTTATTTAGGCAAAAAAGTGAAGTTCTGTCCTTTGTACTGGCCATGGGTGTGTTTCAGCATGCCATATCTGACATTTGTACCAAAAATGTCCCACTTTGGGCATTTGAAAAGGTGGCAACCCTAAATGTAATGTCTACACTGTCTGCAATTGTAAGTTAGTGCTAACGTGCTGTTATTTAATTCATACAGTGAAATGCCCTATATTATGTAGTATTGTTGTTACATATATTTAATCAGTTGTATATCATTGTCTTAATTGTTATTTCATTGATAAACTTTGTTAAATTGTTGTTCTATTAACGCTTTAAGTTTATTAAAGTAATATTTTAAAATGTTCTGATTTTGGCCTTTTGACACCCCTCCCCCACTATATTTGGCTTTATCCAGAGTTCTTGATCAAAGAGGTATGCTCCTCATAGAAGTTATCAAATAAATATATATATTTAGTAGGGTCTTGCACTTAACTTGCAATTGACCCTTAGTTAGCCAAGCCATCAACTAATCCAGGGGGTTTAAGTGGATCCACTAGGGTTATGGCCAGGGTGGGAGGCTGGGTCTGGAGTATTATGAATGGAGTATGTGGTCATGCAGGTCCATGCTTCGAGTTACTGTAGATGGGTGTCAAATAAATTTATGCTTGGGTGCTCTTAACAATGAATTTTGATGGACGGTTGCAAGAATCATGGGAATTATAGGAAATGTGAGGCAACTGAGTCTTGTGAACACTTATGCCTTGACAATACCCACCCTTAGACTGTATCTCTATTGTCAAGAAAGTCTAGGCCAGTTAAGTCAGGTATGAAGAGAAACAATATCATAGACTATGGAATGCAATGTGGTCTGGGGAACTTGGCAGGGCACAAAAGTTCAAAGAGCCCTGTCTCAACCTACAAACATTGAAAATGGTTGCAAAGACCCCTAAAAAATAGGTGCAGCCAGAGAAAAATATGTACATCAAATTAGCATAAAGTGTGAATACTACATAGCACATAACTCTTCCCACTTTCAGTAATAAAGTGGAATACTATTCAGAAACACTTAAAAAACAGAGAGACAAAAATGATGGAAAAATATAAGTACACTATTAAAGAGTCAGTGTATAATCTGTAGACTTTAATGAACTACTGCAAAATTCACACACAGCCATTTAGTTTTGCTTCTGAAAGAGATATAGAAGATGTATGTCTTCTTTAAATGTTTCGTTTTTAGTATGTTACTCATGCAGTATGGTTTTCTGTGTACTAGACAGCTTCAAAATTCATGTGTGATGAAGGGTATTCAGAACATTATGTGAGGGGTAAATCAAGCCTAAAAACAGGGACATACCTTCACAAATAGGTACATTATGTGTAGAAGTAAATAAAGTCTAAAAATAGATAAGTTCCTCTAAAACAGGGACATTTGGGAGGTTTAGTTAGTATAATAAACCAAACTCTGCTTGGTAACTGGTGTGGGTGTGCTATAAGGAAAGGGGGGAGGGTGTTAAACCAGACCAGTTGATAAGCATAATAGGTATCTGGGTACCAAACATACAGAAAATAGTTTCCCAAATTACTAAAAGGAGCTTCTGGATCCTAACTGATATCAGCATAATGTCTCCTTGCATACTTCTTAGATTCTTAGTGCAAGAAATCTGAACAAATCCTAAAATAATGGGGGGACAAAGACCCCAAAATAGGGACATATTTTAAATATTGCTCTTATAAACTTAGAAAGTTGCTAGAATAACATAGGTTCATACTAGGCTATCTGCCCTAGGGCATTTATAAGCCTAGCCAGAGTGTGTTTTGGCTTTCGCCACCCATTTTAAATTAATTTTGCTATGCCCTTTTTCAAGGTTAGTATACTGTGCCTCTGTCTAACAGTGAAACAGAAGTGATACCCGGGGTAAACCTACGATCTCCCATCCACTCATCAAGATTCCTCTTGAAGAGAGTCAATGAGGGACTCTGCCTAACCTGGACTGGGATTTTATTCCAGAGTAAAGGGAGCCTCTGGGTTATGAATCTGTCCCTGATTTGTGTTGGCATGCATTCTCTAAGGGATATGAAGTTTAAATGTCAAATGTATATCATTATTTTGTGATCACAATCCTCAGTGATTTGGCAGAAAATCATAAATTTTATGAGGAACAGACTGAAAATATGAAGCAAAAATCTGGACATTCTGCAAAAATCTGGACAGTTGAGAGGTATGTCTCCTTGGGTCACTGAAAATATGAGGCAAAAATCTGGACATTCTGCAAAAATCTGTACAGTTGAGAGGTATGTCTCCTTGAGTCTGGCTGGTGGATAAATGAAGGTATTAATGCTCGGCAAAGCTTCCTATGGCTGGGAACAACAGGGTTCTTTCAATGGTGAAAGGGCCAGATCACAGGTGCAATGCTCAAACAGTAAATGCCTTTGTCATTGTGTGTAGCCATGGAAAAAGACATAAGCAGTGGGGGCCTGTTGCTGGCCAGGTTTATCAATTAAATCACTTCCATGCTAAGAAAGTTGTGATGTAAAAAGGAAAAGGAAAAGATTAATTAATGGGAACAGACTATGGGACTGGCCAAAAGAAAGCAAAACAGACCTGTAATGGGCATGATTTACTGCATGGCTTCACCGTATTGTTGGGCATGACTGCTTTTGTCCGATGTTCTCACACATGGGTAAGCACAAGACTGCAACTCTAAAAAATGATAAACAAGAATCAACAGAGGAAAAAATAAAGTAGTAACCAGGAGATAAATAAAATAAAATATGAAAGTGAGTTAGTATCACAAAGCAATATATTGCAATTAAAACAGAGATCTCCGTTGGTGAACAAAGTATATAAAAACAATTAAGACAATTAAATAACTAAAGGACAATAATAGGCATGCCACATGAAAAAATAAGCAATCAAAAGGCAAACATTGCAAGAACAAACCCCCATAAGGGGAACATGACTAAAATAAAGCAAAGCATTAATGAATCAGAGGTGGAAGTCACTGAGCAAGAGCCTCTTCAGGCTTAATAAAAAGGCCATGGTCAGCATGCAGTAGGGCTGTTGGTATTACAGTCTGGTGGAGAGATTCTATTAGAGTGCCCCCAAGGGGCTTGTGAAAGAATTAACAATGAGAGCCATATCATGAGGGAAATCTTATCCACTGTCTGCCAAGACAGCACTAGAAGCTCCACTCTGTCCTTGGCATTAGAATCTTCTATGGCTCAACTTCCTGAGCCTGAGGATACATTTAAGGAATGTCTTCACTGCTTTCAATGAGACTGGAGAGATGGCAAATGTTCAGCTGAATCTTCCAAGCCAGCTCAACTTTCACTAAGATAGAAGGGCAAATAAAAAGGGTAACACACACACACATACACACACACACATACATGCTCGCGCCAAAAAAAAAAAAAGGTAAACCAGATACTTCACTGTGTGAAGTGAAGACCTCTCCAAGTGGACTTTGAGGAACAGCCTGACATCTGTAAAAGGTGAAGCAATGAAAAGGCAAACAAGCTAAGATGGTTTTGCATAAACTTCTTAGGAATTGATGGTTAACAGCATATTGGTGCTCCAATATCTTGCTGGCCAACTTTTGAACTATTTTGCTTACATACAAATGTTGCATGTTGATTTTTTAGCTTACTGCTAATATCAATGGCTCTTTACAAAAAATCAGAGTGATGCCTCTGAAAGTGTTATGGCATAGTCTGTTTTGTAAAATCACAACCCCCCCCCCCCCCAGTTTGTGGGCTAGCATTATAGCTTGGTTTTTTGAGAGTGACATTTTATTTTATTTGTATTTGTTTTCCAGGTAGAGCACTGATCTTCAAGGACCATTTTCAGACTCAGCTCGGGAGCAGGTGTCTGGTTAAATGACTTGCTCAAAGACACAGTTAGGCAATGGAGGCTCAGGGAACCAAACCCTGCACCACAGGAAGCAGCTCATTAATAGCTCCTTAATTCCCTAAACCAACTGCCAGACAGCACTTACACTGTTCTTCCAGCCTGCAGAGGTTTGCCTCTTCTTGTTTGCCTCTCTTAGTTTCAGGGCAAATGTTAGATGAAGCTAGGAAGAAAGTTTTGCAACAAGGAGAGGGAGGTGAGAAGTTTTGGGTAAGGAACAGGAAATGTCATAACATACAAAGTGATGATAAAATATTGGTTTTTGTGACAAAATTTTTCCCCTTCTCTGCATGTTTGGAAAAAAAATAATTAAAGATTTGTGGCATGTGGTATGCCAAGATGCCACGGTAGGATGGTTATTTCCCAAACGTGACTTTTTCATATGGGAGGTATAGTAATATGAAAGAATTGTTGAGTGGGGAATTTGTGTCTATACATAAAGAAGAGAGAATGGGGGCTTGAGCATGTGGAAACTGTAAAGTTTGTAGTAAAATTAAAAACTTAACAGGGACGAAAATTAATAGCAGGAAGTATGTAGCAAAAGAAATGTTTAATTGTAATTCTTATGGGGTGATAAATGTTACTCGGTGTTGGTGCTTGCACACAAAACAATATATTGGACAAACTAAGAGGAAAGTTAAAGTCAGAATCACGGAGCACTTGGGAGATATTAGAAGGTATAATTTGAGTAGCCCTGTGGCTGAACATTTTTCAGCAGCACACGGAGGGTCTGGTAAAAGCTTATTTTTTAGTGTCCTAGCCTGCCCCCATTTGCCTAGGGGAGGTAACTTTAGGGAAGAGTTAAGCAAATTGAAATGTAAAATGATATTAAATTATAGAACATTCCACCCTAAGGGTATGAATTTAGATGCTAATTTGACATTGTAGGTTAAGTATTTATTTGTTTATTTATTTATAGTAATATTGTATTTTGAATTAATTTTCTTGGCATTTTAACATTAGGATTTATATCTTCAAATATGTTTAATTGGGTAATTGTTGGATTAATTTGGGGGGCACTGGGTTTGTATAAGTACGACCTTTTTGTAGTGTTAAATTATTCCCAGAGGGTGAATGGCTGAAGTACCAGAATAAGAATAAAGGAAAACTGAATGGTCTTTATAGTAGAGCTGTTTCTTGCTTTTTTGTTTTTTTAGTATATGGCTCTCATAGCGGCACAGACATCTGTCATTATTCATCTTAACAGATTTAATGTTGTCTAGAACTTTGTCCCCAAAATGACTCTGCATCTTCTGACAATAAAGATATTGAACATGTTTCTTGAAAGACTGTGGCACAAAAATGTGCATAGCTATTTATAGTTCTTGACATTTATATGTGGTGCATGAAGAGGAAGTTGGGTAATTGTTTGCTCATGTGGGTTTTTGGTATAGCTCCAAAAGGAAGTGTCAGTTGGACATTTTTCCATCTTGACTAACCTTCTGGCCACTCTAAAATTTAAACTTAAAACAGTGTTACAACAAGATAGCTAGATTTGCAGATAGTACAAGCTACAGAACACATCACTGTTCTGCACTAAAAGCTATAAACTGGCTATAATAATCCCACAAGCTAAATTATACCCAATAGTACACTCAATTTTTTTAACACACAAAATTATATTTAATCCCACTTCCTGCCCAGCTATGAATACAATTCTTCACCACTGACTCCCAAATCATTACTTTTAATCTTTTGACAAAAATCTGCTTGACATTTATAAGCCTTACAAAAACCTGTTGTCAAGATCTGTGCTCCCACTATGTAGCAGAAGGCATAAATACAATCCCTGCACAATTCTTTTACTTAAGCTGCAAATAAAATAATCCCTCACAGACTCATAGCTTTGCACATGCTGATCTCCTGCTAATAATTTCAGCACCTACTCCTTTATTTACATACTATCCCTCCTTTTCTTGTTTTTATTTCTGTTAATATTATCTCCCTTACACTTTTTCCTGTCTCCCATATCTACTCACTTATCACCTCTTAACAGATATTTATTTTTCACTCCCCTCCCTCTCTTCCTCCTTATCCGCTATTTAAATGTTCTACTCTGACATTTGCTTTATAAGTTAGTAATAAACTCACTCACTTATTATATGCCAGCATGTTTCAATGCTACATAATATTGTATTTATCTTGTTTTAATGACAGTAAATGTGCATTATTCTACGTCATTATGTGCACTAATATTTATATTTGTCTGTCTACTTACAGTATATTGTAATATGATGCCAGTTTTCAGCTCTGTGTATGTATTTTCTGGTCTTTCATTTGTTGAGCTTTTGTCTTAAGTCTCCACCGAAAATTTATAAAATTATCCAGTCAGACTTTCCTGGTAAACAGATGTTAATCAATCAATCGATAAAATTTGTTATGCTGTCAGTCTGTTTAGTGAAAGCTTCTAATTCCACTGGTGTTTTTATTTATCTGAGGAATATTTAATCAATAAAGTGGTGGTATAAGCTGAGATAAAAAAAAATATGGGCTTCCTTTGAATAGGCTAACACCACATTAGCAGCATTGGAGGCAATTACAACTCCTATGGCAACACCACTGGTTTGCCTAAAAAATTGAATTGAAAGTGAAGAAACTGATACTTAATACAATGCCAACAATGTGCCTATGTTCCCAGTATTATGTTAGGATGGATCCTTTGAGCTAACCAAGAGGTGTTGAACAGTTCTGATAACTGCAATCATGAGGTAATAATAGTATACAGGGATTGTACATCAGTGGTCATCAGGTCCAGGTGTCCTGTATGCAGAGTCAGCTGATCTTCTTCATGGAGTTACAAAAGCCCAGAAATGAAGACTGTGTTTTTTACAACAGGTTTTTAAAAATATATTCTAAAGAGATGGGCATGTGTTCAACTACGGAGTCATCATTAGTCACAACCAGCCAAAATGGTGTACCTTCTCTGTTTTTGTTTAGCTTGTGGATCTCAAAAATACTTGGGATCTTTTGGAGTTTTACTATAAAGAAGGAATGCAGCACTCATAAGTGAGTCCAGTCCATGAAAGAAAACATTATTATTGTAGCTGGTCAAGTCCCCCTGCATCACCACAGCACTACATATGTAAATATAATAACAGTACAGATAAAGGAAAACTTTATTAATGCTCCATTGTGTGATATTGTTATATCAAGAAAATAGCAACTTTGGAACACATAAAATGTACAATGTATTTGCAGCAAGTTTGGAACACAGAAAATGTATAATGTATTTGCAGGGGACAAGCCCCCTTAACCCTGTATCCCTGCATCTCTAACTATATTAGCCTCATATTTGTACAACAACAGGAGAAAGAAGAAATATCTTTATCTCTGCTGCCCTTTGAGCTTTGTAAATGACACACCGTTTTTTGTATGAAAGGTTAAGCTAAGGAAATAAGATGTGATCACTGCTTTGACAAAACAGTCACATGATCACGGGAAAGCAGTGTAACTATGCATTGATGTTGTGACCGTCAAACAACTTTATGAGGGTTGTCTTAATTATATCATTAGTTTGTGGAATGCATAATGTCTAGCAGAGGTGTAAAACCTCTGGTCACTTAATCTAATCTCCATCTTGTAATTATAGTTCTCCATTTTTTTTTTTATAATAATGTAGCCATCTGTATCAGCCTTCATTATTTGGATTAAATGGTCAGAGCTGAACTTTACTTTCCTCAGGGGAAAGGTTATAGAATTTATGTTGTGCAGGTTTTAATAAACCCTGCTATAAAACCCGCATTTACGAGGTTTTTGCGCTTGTATACAGCTCAGCAAGCTCCTACCTGGTGCCCTGCAAAGTTCTACAGCAGCAGAGAGACAAAAGAGAGACTTTGGAGTGATTAAGTATATTTTTCTTAATTTTCTTGCTGCCTTTAGCTAATTTCACCTACGACGCTGATTTTTTAGAGTTTCTGTGATTTAAAAAGCTTGTTTCAGCTACAAATTGTACTTATTTTAATGCCTGCACTTTAACAAAGTTGTTTTTGTGTTTAAATTACCTGTTTATTTTATTTATTTTTGTTTAAATTACCTGTTTAACTGTTGTAGGCTATATACTCATGTGATAGCCATTTCTGTGCATTTACAGTGTTTTTTTGATTGTATCTGCTTTATTTTCTGAAAAAAAAATATACTTGTTTTCCCTCCTTTCTAAGCTAGTATAGTTCAGTTTTCAGGTTAGTTCTGAATTCAGGGCTGTGTTATAAGTTTCTGTGTTTGCCCATACCTTACTTGGATAGAAGGAAGTTTCTCTGTTCACCTGTGAGAGAGGGGGGAGCTTTGAGCAGCCTATCTGTCCCTGGAGGAGTGGTTTCTGCCCAGAAATTAGTATTTTCTTGGCCATTTTGGGCTAATTTCTCTCTCTTTCATTTCCCTGCTATAAAACCTGCATTTGCACGGTTTTGCACACCGGGCAGCACCAGTTAGCTAGGGTATAACTATTCCCAGCTCCACAAAGTCTAATCTTCAATTTTTCCCTTGGAACTAGACAAACTTTCAACTTAAGCACTCAAACCATTCACTTCTCAGCCCGGCACTTGCTCAAAACTCATAGCAAGCACTAATAAACCTTAGCACTAGACCCTCTATACTGTAGAGAAGAACAAGGCTCTTTGTTCGACCTTACCAGCCAATTAGTAAAACAGTTCACTGTACCTATCCAGGCATGTCCAAAGGGCAGTTTCAAGTGTACTCTCTGGTCCAACTGGCGAATCTGGAAATTTTGAGGCAGTGTTACAACTGCCTCATGTACACAGACAACCCTCTCCTCCTACCACCAAACACTAATACATTTGAGAGATGCAATTATACAGCCAAACTGGAGGCTAAGCTCTCTCAACCCAAGACTGGACCAGACAGTCAAGAGGAGAAAGGAACTACTTGCATCACACCACCAGTCTCACATAGACCTATGAAACCAGCACTGGCAAAAAGCACACATAAATACACGAAAACATACTCGGAGGATCTAAATAAAAATCTGCAAAAGCAACAGAGACCTCCAAAGCAGACACCCAAGCAACCACCACCCCCCAACACAAACCATGAAACACATACTTCACAAAACCAGTGTGTCATGCAATCACAGCCCTTAAGGTGACTCTGTATAGTCAGGCACACTGAAGTCCCACTCACTAGGCTGAACAAGGGGAAGGTTACTGTTAGCTGCCTGTCGGGTGCCAAAATCCGCCACATAACACATGCACTCAGGTCACTCCAGAACAAGTACAAATATGACTCTGTCATTGTCTATGTTGGTGTGAATGACCTGAGCCGTACCTCCCTGGACTACATGAAAAGAGACATGGAAGAGCTCTCTGATCATGTAGCCCAGTCCGGTATGACTCTGACCTTGAGTAGCATCCTGCCATCACCAAGAATGATACCACAGTATAAAGAAAAAATTATAAATTTCAACAATTGGCTAAGTTTCTGGTGTCATTCAAAGCGGATCCAGTGTCTGTCAGCATGGGATGACATGCTCGACAAGCCACGCTGCTTCGCTAGAGAAAGCTTGAACCTGTCACCTTTAGGCTTTTGAATATTGGCCAAGGCTCTTGCCACCCCCATAGTGCCTTTTTAGGCAAGGCTCAAAAGACAAACCCACCACCATAAATAGCACAGGTAACAAAAAACTTAGGGTAATGCTGCTCAATGCCAGAAGTCTAAACCTCAAAATGCACACACTCGAGGCACTCCTCAGTATGGAGAAAATTGATATATGTGCAGTAACAGAAACCTGGTTTAAGGCTCCAGAGAGTACCCCAGCACTACCAGGCTACAACTCATACCATACATTTTGGCCACAAAACCTGGACTGAAATACAAAAGGTGGGGGCGTATCCATATTCATTAAGGATACCCACACCTCCAGGTTAGTGGCACAGCACGATGCTTCAGAGATCATCCATGTGCAACTAACAATGGGCAAAACTGCAATTCAAATTTTAGCTTGCTACAGATCACCCACCATGCCCCAGGAACCCCATTCCACATTTCTGGAAACACTGGGAAACATAAAGGTCCTACCAAACACCCTGATATTGGGTGATTTCAATTACCCAAACATTAACTGGGAGAACTATTCAAGTACTAACTCCCTTGCCCAACATTTCATAGAATTTATAAACTCAAATGCCCTGGATCAACTGGTCAACACCCCCACCAGAGGTGACAACATATTGGACCTGGTCATCACCAACATGGGCGATCGGTGTTCCACACCAGAGGTCAACCCCTCCCTCGCTGGTTAGATATGACCATAAACTAATCACTCTGGATATCCACATTCTGCCCCCACCCCCGGTCAAAAAACCACCATGAAAAACTTTTCAAAAGCAAACCACGTTACTTAAGACTAAGGTGGAAAGTTTCAAAGCCCCCATGCTAAAGGATAATACTGCCCAAGCTGCAAAATCCTTTACTAATGCACTCTATGGGTACCTACAAGAATGCATGGATCGTGCTATCCCAAGCAAAACCAAGACTCACTCCTCCAAGAAAAGGAAATCAGTCTGGTGGACCCCTGCCATAAACAAGCTATACAATAGAAGGAGGAAACTAGTACAGAAAAGAGTAAAATCCCAAGAAGGTAAGACATCCCTGATCAATATCAGCAAGAAACTACAATCCCTCATAAAAATCATCCAGGGCTAGCTTCGAAAGAAAAATTGCCAAGGACTGCAAAGATAACCACAAGGCATTCTTTAGCTATGTCAAGAATCTAAGTGGCAATTCTTAGATCTGCTCGGAGTTAGTGCAGAATGGCACAAAATACACTGAACCGACCGATATCGCCAACATCCTGGCAGACAGGTTCGGTACAAACCTCACCCCCCTCTCACCCCCAAAAGGGCCCATAACCATACCAAAAGAATGTAGTGTCCCTGAAATCACAGACAGTCAAGTTAAAACAGCCCTCTCCAAAGCCAAAAACACACCATCAATGGGACCGGACAGTGTCCCAGGCTGCATCCTACATGAGCTCAAAGATGAACTAACCCCTCACCTAAACATACTGTTCAAACTCAGCCTCTCCACAGGCTACATGCCCATAGAGTGGTGCACAGCAATAGTTATTCTTCTCCACAAAGGCAGAGCCACAACAGACCCTGGGAACTATCACCCTATAAGCCTGACTAGCTTGGTCTGCAAGGCTATTTAGTGCATCATCATGGATCTCATTAACAGAGTCATTGGGAACCTCCAAACACTGGACCCTACCCAGTTCGGCTTTGTTAAGGGCAGATCATAGGTTCATAGCTTCAATAGGTAGGTACTAGGCTATCTGCCCGAGGGCATTTATAAGCCTAGCCAGAGTGTGTCAGCTTTCGCCGCCCCATTGATTAATTAACTGAGCCTCTGTCAAGAAGAGCCAATGAAGTGATCCCAGGGGTGTATTTTCTGTTACCCATCCACTCGTCAAGGGTTCTCTTGAAGAGTGTTAGTGAGGAGCTCTGCCTAATGTAGTTAGGAATTTTGTTCCAAAGCATGGGGAGTCTCTGTGACAGGAATCTATCTCTCCAGCATGTTCTATTTATTGTTGTGGTGAGGTTTAGCTCACTAGAGTGAGTGGCTCGCAGTGACTTGGATTTCTTTAGGGGGGGAGCATGTCCATCAATTCTGAGTTGGACATGGCTTTGTAAGTCAGGCAGAGATTACCTCTGAGTAAGCAATATCATGCCTTCTACACCTGGTGGACTTCTTTGAAACAGGCTATAGATGAGGGAAAGGTGGTCCACACAGCCTACCTAGACATCACAAAGGCCTTTGACACCATTCTCCATTCTGGTATTATAGGCAAGCTCACCAACCTGAACATAAACCCCTACATCATGAGATGGGTTGCCAACTGGCTCATGGACAGAACCCACATGGTAAGAGTTCCAAGAGCTAGGTCTGACTCTAAACTGGTTACAAGTGGCATTCCCAAGGGCTTAGTCCTAGGACCCCTTCTGTTTGGCATATACTTTCCAGAGGTAGAGGCAAGCACAGGAGGTCTATGGCTGACGAAGTTCACATATGACTGCAAACTAGGGGCTATAATTGACTCTCCGGCTGAAACAGACATCCTCCAAAAGGGTCTCACTGAGACAGATACCTGGTGTCAAAACCATGGCCTTAAGATAAATGCCAAAAAGTGCATAGTCATCCCCTTTGGAAAAAAACGAAGTACCCACAAACTACCACATAGGTGGTAGCCCCCTAAATACGGAAGACGTAATAAGGGATCTGGGGACCCAAGTAGATAATTATCTCTCCTTTGATAATCACATTGCCAAAGTGGTTAGAAAATCCTTCTATGTGACCCACCTAATCACAAAAGGGTTTGCATTCAGATCAGAAGAGGTCATTATGCCCCTCTATGCATCACTCATCAGACCCATCATAGAGTACAATGCCCCATTTGGGATGTACCTTACAAGACACTTGAAACAGCTGGAAAGACCACAGAAGTACCTCACCAAGAGGATCGCTGGCCTCAAACAGACAACCTATGCAGCTTGACTGAAGTAACTCCAGCTATACTCAGTTGCATACCACCTACTCAGAACTGATGGACATGCTCCACCTAAAGAAAATCATATCCCCTCGAGCCACATGCTCTAGAGATCTAAACCTCATCGCAACAATAAGTAGGATGTGCTGGAGGTATAGATTCCTGTCCCAGAGACTTCCCATGCTCTGGAACAAGATTCCAATCTACATTAGGCAGAGCTCCTCCCTAACACTCTTCAAGAGAATCTTGAAGAGTGGATGGGAAATAGTAAGTTTACCCCGGGGATCACTTCAGTGGCTCTGCTGGACAGAGGCACAGGGAACTAATCTAAGGAGGTGGCGAAAGCCAACACAGTTCTGGCTAGGCTTATAAATGCCTTCGGGCAGATAGCCTTGTACCTACCTCTGAACCTATGAACCTATAACAGTACCTAGATATTAAGTTATTCAGATTTTGACAATAGCTCCTAATTTCACACCCCAAACTATTTCAAAATGCAGCAAGTGTGGAATGAATGGGGATAAGTAACTACTTTTCTTGCTCCACTTTTTGTCCTGATTGTCCTTTTCATAAAACCACTGATTAATGCTCTTGGTGTTTAAGACGTCTTAGGGTAGATGACTGCATGGTTGGCTCACTTAGCTGAATGTCAATCTGTTATATAGGAGCTTTTTTAATTGACTGTGTGTGTTTTCTATGAGTTTTAAGATCTTGATCTGGGATTTTTTTCCTGCAGGTATTGCTTCACCAGGATGTCCTCTGTCTCACTGTGGTATTTGTTGCTTTCCCAAACTTGTACTCTTCTTTAGATATTATTTCATGGTAGGAGTGGTTCACAATCAAACTTACAGTGCTACCCTGCACACCTGGTCTATCCCAGGTTTCACTCTTTCATTTGATGAGAATGCACACTGCAGTCATGTGCATTTTTTTATCTATGCATCTGCTGTTATACAGATTCCTTTTTTTAATGCTTTGCTCACAAGCCTTTGGGATCTTCTTACCAGAGTTTTTCTTGGACAATGACCACTTTGTTAACAGCCCTGTAGTGATTGATTTAAGAGATTCTTTCAAAAATGAACTCAATCCTGGTTGCTTGTGCTCACTGGGAGAGTGGGTGGACCTGGAGAGCTTTGAGGGCTGAGAGGTGATAAGAAATCATTGTATGCAGTCTCTGGTTTGTATTAGTGCTGCTAACAGGATCTTTCACCTTGGTATTTCTGTCTTGGTATACTTTCCCATCTACTGACTTCTTGAATAGTGGTCCTACAAGTCAGATAGACCGATGGCCTACCATATTAATGGACAAAAGTGCTTGCCATTAACATCATATAGACAGCAGTTTAGTTCAAAATACCACCCTGTCTTCATTCTAATATATCTATCTATATGTATATGTATATGTATATTTGTGTTGACTTAGAGACTCGACCTGAACCTACTGGAACTGTGGACACTGAAGGTCAGAATACCGAACACCAGCAATAAGGAAGCCCAACTTTGCACCCCCTTCCAAGCACATGTTAGCAGTTGTTCCCGGGTCTGGAGTAGTAGTATGTTGTTGGGATTCAAGGTTGTAGTTGATATGGTGCTGGTGCATAGTCAGTATTCCAACTTTTGTCTATACATTTCAGTGTTTCTGGAGTTCGAGTTTTCAAGCCATGATAATTTAATAGTAAACTGTATATTTGTATGTGAACATATATACACATTTGGAGAACCCATGAGTTATCAACCAAATTTCGTAATTTTATATAACCAAAATAGTTGAATTACTGTTTCCCACGGAGTCAATAACCATGATAATTGTCCAAGTTACCCATTGAACAGGGTTATAGGTAGTTTGCATTGATTGTTTTGAATGGAGTGTTCCGTGATTGGTTGCCTTATTTTGTTCTGATGTAATTTTAATCTTTTTGAACGCCAGTTAATTTTCTTGATGTATTATAGTAAGGTAATGAAGGTCACAGTAGGATTTATTAGCTTAGTAGTTTAGTTATGCTCTGTAGTAGAATTGTGTAAATTTTTACAGTGCTATATTCTTATTCGCTAGTTTTGACCACTGTTTTAGTTTTTTCTTCTTTTTCTTTTTACTACTACTACTACTACTACTACTAATAATAATAATAATAATAATAATCTTGTGACTCATTAGAACTCTGGACCATGGCATAACATTCATGTAAATGAAAAACTTTCACTAGTAATTGCTCACTGCTTGGCAGCCTGTCAAAGAACTGCAGAGTGAAAGTAAGATGACTACTTTGTAATCTAGTAGGTGGTCATTTAGTAACAATGGCAATTTAAAGTTAATAGATTTACCTGTTAACTTATCTTCTCTAGATTGAATTACAGTTTCTTTGAAATGTATCTTCTACAGTACTGTCCATAAGGGGACTAGTAACCCTTTAAGAACTAGATGGTATCACGGATGGTGCTAAACCCCTTACAAATGGTACTATGGAACTACAGCATAAGTAACCTTTAATGTTCTCCCTGAATTTGTTTTTCTTAGCAGTTATATGTTTGACAACAGCACTCACAGTTGTATACACTCCTTTATGAAAACTACATGGTTAACATCTATCTTCTGATAAATGAATACTGAAGACGGAAAGAAATAACAGCATAGCAACCTTGTTTTTTATTGTGTAAACTGCAATCTGATGTTGTTAATCATCGTTCATTCCTTACTGATGGGTTATCTGTTCCGTTTCAGTACCAAGCCAGCCAATATCAAGCTCGCATCAGCCAAAACCTCTTGAGCCAAGGTCCTACCCAGGATGCTCTGCTTTCTGTTACCTCAGATCTTGTTTGCCGTGTTGCTGAACAGCTGTGTCAAGCACTCTCAGCTGTGTCTAATTTTTTTGACAGTTTATATATTGTTATTACTTTAAATATTTTCTCAAAGGTTTATTCTAATATTTTCCTACCCTATCGCACACTTTAGACTCTCTCCCTTTAGTCTTTTCCCTTTATTACCCTCTTTTCTTACCTTGTGGTAATTCTCCATTACCATCATTGGTAATCCTTCCTTTTTACTTTTTACCCTTTTCTTGGATAGCCGTTATTCTTCCTTTTGCTACTGTGCTCCTTCTCCACACCAGTTATGTCGGATAAGAAAAGTTCCATTGGTTTCAAGCAGTGCAAGGATTGCAGCCATAAGTTACCTCTTTCCGATGGCCATGAATTATGTGTCTACTGTCTTAATGTCCCCACTTGACTGTAGATCCTCCGTGTGGGATTTGTAAAAACTTCTCTACCAGGACTCTCAATGAGAGGAAGAAGAAGTTAATTTTGAAAGGTCTCCTCAAGTCTCCTTTCTCTGAGGCTATTTCTGGGTCGGAGGGCTCAGCCCCTCCTGTTAAACCCCGCAAGAGGTGTTCTTCCTCTTCTTCATCGAAGTCACTCCCTTCTTCTCTCTCTGGAGATCGTAGGGAGTCGACTCACAAGAAGATGAAATTGATTACTACTCCAGCGCTGCCACCTGTGACCCTGTCGGCTTCAGGCTCGGCACCACCCCAAATGATCCTGACTACAGCTACGTCTCCTTTATTGATATCGGCACCAGAGTTCCCCATGCAGACAACTATGGTTCTGACAGTTATGTCGCAACCCCTAATGGCACTGTCAATACAGGTTCTGTCCCCTTCGGCACCATTGGTACAGTCACCCTCAGCTCCAAGTATGACTCTTCTGTACTCCATGGTGCAGACATTTTCGGCAGCGACATGTACTTCAATGCAGTTCTTCTCGGCACCATCCTTATTGCTGGTGCAGACATTTTCCAGTATGGCACCGTACCCTTCAGGGCAGACCTTTGCCTTTACGGTGCAGACATCTTCAACTACTATGGCTCTGACATTTTCGGTGCAGACCTTTTCTTCAGTGCAGACTCCCTCAGCTCCGAACTCTGCACCTATTGAATTAGCGGGTCTATATTATAACCATGAAACCTCACATACATGAATATGGAAACATCAACATACATTGAGTGATCCGTGAAAACACCGAATGTCCTGAACTGTGAAATTCAAAATGTCGAATTGGCATAGTTGGCCAACCCCATCGCCCTCTACATACTACCTACCCAAACAAAATAAATAATCCACATACATACACTTAACAAAACCCTACTTCTAACCCTAAACTAAAGCTTACATATATTACTATGTATGCACTTACCTTAACCCGCACCCTAACCCTAAGGTCCGTAACTATTGCACAACTATGTTAAGGAGCTATACCCAAACAAAATAAATAATCCACATACATACACTTAACAAAACCCTTCTTCTAACCTTAACTAAAGCTTACATATATTACTATGTATGCAATTACCTTAACCCGCACCCTAACCCTAAGGTACCTAACTATTGCACACTTACCTTAAGGAGCTATACAGGAGAAGGGCCAACTATGACGATTCGACATTTTGAATTTTGCACTTCAGGATGTTTGGTGTTTTCGTGGTTTGCTCAATATATGTCGACGTTTCTGTATTTGAGCAACTGCGGTTTCATGGTTGTAATAGATAACTGAATTAGCAAGGACCAAATATTCCCCTTCATTGGATCCTTTTGCAAGCAGTCAGTATAGTCCTTTCCTAGAATGGCCAGAATCACCATCAGCCTTCTCCATGAGGTCAACCAAGAGTCTTTCTGAGCAGGATGTGTTGCGGCTTGTTGACCAGTTGCTTGTGGCCAGAGCTCTTTCTCAACCATCGAAGTCCATGTTCCCTCATTCAGGTGAGAGTATTTTGCCTCAAACCCCAATGTATACTCCTCCTTTGACTTCCACTCAAGTCTCGAAGCTTATTACTCCGACAGCAGCTTCCCTCTGACTCCAATAGTGGATCTCACTTTGGAACCAAAGTCATCCATGTGGCCTTCGGTGCACTGGGCATTGGGATCTTCTCAGGCCAGTGGCTGTGCCATTGCAGAGGGCATTCCTGGCTCCATGTCAATTTTTTTCTATGGCACTCTCCAGGGATGCTCTCTCTCTCTTAAGGTTCACGGTCCTCTTGAGACTCCTGGTCTGGGGCTAGGCTCGTCAGGGTGGGGTGTGACCCCGGTTCCAAGGTTGTTGTGCTTGGTTCCAGGCTTGCATCTCTCCTTGGGTGGGCCAGCATTCCAGGCTATGGAGGGGGTGCTTGCCTCTGCTGGCAAATCTCATTTGTTGGAGTCCTCTCCCCCCTCTGTGCCACAAGCTTCAACTCCCGGACACCGGGCATAAGAGCCTCAGGTCTCTCTTCCTCAGGAGACCCCCCTCTTTGCAGTCTTCCCCAGAACCTCCCACTGAGGAAGCACCCTGCAAAACATCATGTAAGAGGAAGCACATGGACTCCACTGAGGAGTCATTGACTGACGATACGGATTTTGATGATGGGGAAGGGTCCCCACGGTCACCCTTTAATGAGGTGTCCTTTGGTGATATCCTCGAGATCCTTAGACAGAGGGATGACTGGAAGCCCTCTAATCCTTCCTCTGAGGAATCTGTATTCCTGCAGGCTTTTCGTGTCTGGCCCCTTACCTCCTGGGTCACCCCGCCTGCTGATGAGCTCATCCAGCTCATTGCGCAGCGAGCATGGAAGGCTCCTGATACCATGGAAGAGATACCTAAGAAGACAGATAAAATATTATCGCTCCCCCCTGCTGAGCACCCCCACTGGTCACGTGGTCTTCTAGTAGATGCCATGGTGGTGGCAGCTGCTACTAAGAAGGATTTGGAGAAGAGAGCCAAACTGTCCATCCGCCCAACAAGGAATCTCAGGCGATTGACAGATTAGAGAAGCGTGTGTTTGCTTCATCGATCTTCGTTGTAAAGTCTTTGCATTATTTGGCACATTTTACCAGGCTTCAGCGAGATCTTATCAACCAGCTCTCTGAAAACTTGGCAAGAGCTGTTTCTGATGAAGTCCATGATAATGTGGCTTCTCAGATAGCCACCTTAGAGTCCATTTCCAACTCTTCTATGCGTCTTATTTCTCATGCAACAGAAGGGGTGGCTAGAGTGGCAGGCGCCAGGTATAGTCACCAGACAACATGCTTGGATGCACCTTTGTGACTTTGCAGACTCCTTTAAGGCTTCCTTCATGAATGCCCCTATAGAGGCCGCTTCTTTGTTTGGCTCTAAAGTCAAGGATGCACTGGCATGGTGCGAACAAGATGGCAATACCTTGTCTGCCACTGGTGTCAGACACTCCACTTCTCAGCGATTCTATTCCAGAAATCAGAGGAGTGAAAAGATCTGGCACAAAAAATCACAAGGTTCTTTCCGGGATGCACTTACCGGGTTTTCCCCTAGAGGCAGAGGGGGAAACTACAATGGAAGATGTCCTTTTCGGGGCAGACGAGGTCCATGAAACCGGGGTTTCAGAGATTCTTTCTCTGGCCAACCCTATCAGCGCTCCCGAAGCATTGCCCAACTGCTCACCTCTGGAAGCGGTCGGGGGTAGTTTCTCCTTGTACCCTGCTGCCTGGCAAAATATAACAACCGATTCTTGGGTACAATGGATTATATCCAGAGGGTATCACATCCCCTTCCATCTTTGCCCAGTCTCATCAAGAGTGTTACCCAACGTTCCATGCAGTCAAAGGGAAACAGCTGCACACAGAATCAAAAAGCTGCTACAAAAAACAGTCATCCAGACAGCCCCCCCCCCCCCAGACCAGATAGGATCCAGATTTTATTCAAGGTTCTTTTTAGTGCCAAAAAAGACAGGGGATTGGAGACCAATGCTGGATCTTAGTACACTAAACAAATTTGTAAAAACAGAGAAATTCCGGATGGTCACAGTTCAGTCTATCCTTCTTCTTATGGAAGAAGACAATTGGATGTGCTCTGTAGATCTTCAAGATGCATATTCCCACATAAAAATAGACAAATGTTCAAGAAGATACCTCCGCTTCCGTATAGGAGCCAGTCACTAAAGCCCTGCCCTTTGGTCTCTCTACGGCCCCCAGAGTGTTAAAAAAATGCATGGCAGTGGTTATCGCTCACTTGCGACTTCAAGGATTCCAGGCATTTCCATATCTAGATGACTGGCTCCTTACCGCCCCCCACCAAGCGTCTACTGGAAGAAGCCCTGCAGTATACTCTTTTAACAGCTCAAAGCCTGGGAATCACTATAAACTGGGAGAAATCCAACACAATCCCAACTCAGTCTTTGGATTTTATAGGGGTACTGTTGGACACAAGAAATTGCACAACATCCCTTCCGGAACACAGACTTCAGAGAATAAGTCGACAATAAGTCAACAAGTTCAACCTCTGCTTTGTCACCACAAATATCCAGCTTGATCTGTACTTCAGCTATTGGGGTCAATGGCAGCTTTGATTACCATTGTTCCTCTAGCCAGATTCCACATGAGACTTTTTCAGTGACTACTTCTCACTCAGTGGTACCCTCTACAACATCCTTTGTCTTTTCAAATAAGTGTAACTCAGAGATGGAAGCAAGATTTTCTCTGGTGGATGTCTTGAAATCACCAACAATGGTCTTGCCCTTTCAACCCCCATCAACCGATAGCCACGGTGACCACGGACACCTCCCTGATGGGGTGAGGGAGGGCTATGTCAGGGAAACTCGGTCCAAGGCACCTGGTTGGAGACAGAGGCCCTTTTGCATATCAGTGTCCTGGAATTGAGGGCGGTGCTTCTAGTGTTGCAAGCATTTCACTCCATCCTTCCGTCAGGGACTATTACGATCCAATCAGACAACATGTCAGTGGTCTGATACATCAACAAACAAGGGGGCACCAGATCTTACCCGTTATGCTGAGAGACATAGAGAATATGGCAATGGGTGATAGCTCACAATCACTTTCTGATTGCAACGCACATTCCAGGGAGCTCCAAAGTGATAGTGGACAAATTGAGCAGGTGCATTCTACACCCTCATGAGTGGTCCCTCAATCCACTGATAACAGCAAAAATCTTCAACCGCTGGGGCTATCCTTGCTGTGACCTATTTTCCTCCCCAACCAACTACAAGTGCAGCAATTACTTTGCCCTGATGCCCACTCGGGGACAGTCACTAAGGGATGCTCTAGTCCATGCTTGGCCCTTGGGTCTTCTTTATGTCTATCCTCCTCTCCCCCTCATCTCCCAATTTCTAAAGAAAGCATGTCAGTTGAAGAGCAAAGTGATCCTCATTGCTCCATATTGGCCTCAACAAGTCTGGTTTCCCTTTCTCTGGCCTCACCTGCTAGATCAACCTTGGATCCTCAATCCATCCCCAATGTTGATCTCCCATCTGCAGGGTCTGATTCACCCTAATCTAACAACCCTGAAACTTACAGCTTGGTTTCTCCACTTCCTATGATTGCTAGGCATGAAAACCTTTCATCCCCTGTATGCAATATTCTTATTGCATCTCATAAATTGTCCACCAGACTAATCTATCTTAACAAATGGAAGTGGTTCTCTCTATGGGCAGCAGATAAGCAAATAGACCCCTTGTCAGCCCAAGTCTCGGTGGTATTGGATTACTTATCACATCTTTTCAACTCTGGGGTGTCTGCCTCTACTATCCATGTACATTTAGCTGCCATCTCAAATTTTCATATTGGTTTTCAAGATTCTTCACTTATGTCACACAGACTCTGTAAGACTTTCTTGAAAGGGGTTTTCCACCTAAAACCTCCCTTTAAAGAACCCATACAACCTTGGGATTTGGCTTTGGTTCTGCAAGCTTTAACAGCTCCACCCTTTGAACCTTGCGATATAAGATATCTCTCTTGGAAACTTTGTTTCTGATTGCAATCACATCGACCAGGCGATTGTCAGAACTTCAGGCCTTATGCATCAAACCTTCCTATCTTATCTTCCATAAGGATAGGGTATCACTGAGAACCAGTTCTACCTTTTTACCAAAAGTGGTGTCAGAGCGATCTATCAACCAGTCTATTGATTTCCCAGTGTTCTTTCCTAACCATTCTAACAAGGGAGAGTATTGCCTGCACCCCTTGGATGTTCATAGGCAAATACAATTTTATCTGGACAGAACAAAATCTACCCGTAAATCAGACCAACTGTTTCTGGCCTTTTCTGGACATAGATGGGGCCATCCTGTATCAAACGTTACACTGGCTTCATGTTTGAGAAATTGTATAACCTTTATCTACAACAAAAACAATCTCACCTTGCGTCATAGAGTCAAAGCACATTCTACAAGATCTATGGCAACTTCAGCAGCTTTCCATGCTAAGGATTCCCTCAATGATATTTGCTCAGCTGCAACTTGGGCCAAACCTCATACCTTTACTCTTCATTACAAATTGGACTTGGCCTCCAGAGGTAGAGCTTCCTTTGGCTCCATGGTGATCAGGAATGTTCTTCCAAGAGGGCCACCCAGGAATACAGGTAGCTGGGGAATCTGCACCATCAGTAAGGAATGAACAAAGATTAACAACATCAGATGAAGAAGTTATGTCTTACCATAACGTTCCATCTGTGTTGTTGATCATCATTCATTCATTGCTTCCCACCCTCCATCCCCCTTCCGGAGTTTCTTGATTGATCTCATGTACTCTTTTCTTGTAGGTCTGTTATGACCAGAGGTAGCCTCTACTTTTATCTATCAACTTGAAAACAAACTCAATCTGAGGTAACAGGGAGCAGCGCATCCTGGGTAGGACCTTGGCTTGAGAGTTTTTGGCTGACGCGAGCTTGATATTGGCCGGCTCGGTTCCAAGGACGCAACCGATAACCCATCAGTAATAAATGAACAAAGATCAATAACACAGATGGAATGTTATGGTAAGACATAACTTCTTTTTTTCCATAGTTGTTGGGTCTTTCGGCTTTTCCTGGTTAGGGGTTGCCACAGCAGAACTCCGGTCCGCTAATGATTGGCAGTAGATTTTTACATGCCGAGTTACCGGCCCTGACGCACAACCTTCAATGAAGGTACGCCCATTCACGCATGTCTCCATACAGACGACGCTCTAGCTGAGAATCGAACTGGACAACGTCTTACTGTGAGGCGACAACACTACCGCAGCACCACCACCGCAGTTTATTTTTTTCCATAGTCTACTTCTTTAACCCCTTTATGAAATTGCTAATGAAGAGAGCAATAAGAGGTTACAAATGGTATGATGTAGAATACAATTTACAGAAAGGAGAAAGTAGTAGTCATAATTTAAAATGTACCAGCTGACATTGCCAGAATTAAATTGCTATTCACTGAGTGGGTGCAAAATTTTCATATAGATTGCCAACTGTTGTAGTTTCTAGTGCACAGTGTTTAGGTGTTCTCTTCTATTTTGATGGATATAGTGCTTATATTTTGATATTTTATGTGTGTTGTGTATAGAGTTGATTTTTTTCACACTGAAGTGAATGGAAGATGCAGTCCAGGTTTTACTTTTTAAAATTTTTTTGATTGACTTTTTCTTCATATATATTTGGACATTTTAGTTGGGATAAAATGCCATGGAGTGTTTGTATATGTGTGTCTGTGTTTTGCATAAGCTATGTGACAACACTGAGTAGTTTAACTATTGCAGATTTAGAAAAAAAATATGATTCATGACATAATAAAATGCAAAATGAACTGAAATGGATCAACCAAAAGTGCTACTTCTTAATACTGCATGAATGAGCCCTTTTGTCTCTTTGCAGTATGAAACTTCATCAGAATGAGATAAAATGGCTCATTACTTAAATCGTCTTTGTACTAAATACATGGCCATTCACTGCAGCTAGTAGAAATTTGACTAAAACTATTGCTATGGAAATCGTTTAAAATAATACATATTGGATAAACGAATTAAATAAAATCACAATAAAGTGATAAACATTAAGTATATAAACATGTATAAATGTGAAAAAATCACTGAGTCCATTGTAGCAACAAATACATTATACCAACGCTGATTGGCCAGCGTATCGAAGTATACTAATGGAAAAAGGTCCGTCGCCCGGACTTTTTCCATTAGTATAACTCATTTTATGGGTTTAACATAAAAATAAGCAACGGAGATCCGTGTTAAACCCATTTAACATAGCAGCAAGATCTCCGCTGCTTTTGAGTTCGCTTTTTTTTGTGAGTAGAACATAGCGCACAGTAAATAAGCAACGGAGATGTCCGTTTAAACTGTCTCGCATGTTAAACTCATTTAACAGAGCGAGATCTTGCTTTCTCCCTGATGACATCAGAACCAGACATCTGCGGAAGGGCAGTAAACAGGTTATGCTATGCCATTATTTAGAAGTAACAGTTTATTTTCAAATAATGTCATAATAGCAATAACCACTTCTGGGTACCAAACCACGCTATATTAGACACCAGTAGTATATATGAACACAAATAAAACTTTAAAGAGCAAATGTCACATGCAGGTAATCAATAGCTCTTAGTCTCATTGCACTTATAATAAAAATTAGCTCACTGGATCCTGGGGGATGGCGTGTATCCAACCCTGTTTGCCAAATCAGCTCTCTCTTTTCTAGGATTCTATTACATTCTTCCCAATAACTTCCAGTTTTGCACTTTCAAATTTGAAAAAAGAGAAACTTTTTTTTTCTAAATTGTACAATGACAAATATGTTTATGTAAGGCAATAAGGCATTATGTTCATGTGGATAGTGTAAAGGCACACACACACACACACACACACACACACACACACACACACACACACACACACACACACATATATATATATATATATATATATATATGTTGTTGACAGCCTCCATGCAGTTGTAAACACATAGAAGCTGTTACAGGCTGTGCACCTTACTACATGCACAACCCATTTGAATTTTAGTAGCATGACAGACTTAAATACTAGCGCTAATATAGCTACAACATGAGCAGGACCCATAGAGATACCTTCCTGTGGGACTGTTAGTTAAATTAGATCAGTAGACAACCCCTTTTTTTCTGATAATATTTTGAAGAATATTTCACTGTATTGTTGGATGATTTGAAAATTTAGATCTCATACAATTCATTGTACTTTACTCAGTTTGCATATACTGCAGGGATAAAAGGTATTAATATTTGAATAAATTAACCACAAAAAGGAGCGAAATGGCTTTGCAGTAAAAAAATCCAGTTCCCAATGTAAAATAGCAAAAACAGCAAACCTCTGTTTCCAATGTAAAACAGCTTTTTCAGCTCATAAAAGTAGTATGCTGCAAAGTAAAAGCAAGTGATTCCCTTTAGCTGGTTCTTCAACCCAAAAAGAATCGCACAAAAGTATAGTCCAAACGAGAACTTTAATAGCTAGCTAGAGTTAAGCGCTTTCACCAAAAGGCTTTTTCAAAACTTCAACAACTGCCATTAAAGACAAAGCATTTAAATATACAATGGAAGAAGTTCATTGGTGCACATGACATAGTTAATTGACTTAAACTCTAGTTCATTTACATATATACAGAAATCCTTCTGATATACTTAATAATGCACTGGAAAATTTTGATGAGTATAATGACTGATATCGTATGATCAACATGATTATTAACACAATTGTTTCTATGCATCATACATCACAGGCCTTATAGAACTAATGTAAAACACTGTTATGTTATTATAGATTGGTATATTTATAGAGTATCAGTATAAACTTTTGTTATATTATAAAATTTTAAAATAATTGATTGTTATGTGTAAACTGTTTAACAAATTATACTAGAAAGTCTACTATAAACAGCACTAGAAGCCCGTATCAGGAAAAAGAAACTTCTGATTAATGAAAACATGTTTTACACTGAATTATAGGGGCTCTCTGAGAAAGTTGAATAATGACCTGCTTTGTTTATATAGGAAAGATACGAGAAAAAAACATAACTTCATCAACATACTTATTAAGAATTAACAACTAATATCAATTGGTGGTGGTGCTGCGGTAGCGTTGTCGCCTCACAGTAAGTCGTTGTCCTGTTCGATTCTCAGCTAGATCGTCTTCTGTGTAGAGACATGCGTGAATGGGCGTACCCTCATTGAAGGTTGTGTGTCAGGGCTGGCAACTCTGCACGTAAAAATCCATTGCCAATCATTAGCGGACCGGAGTTCCGCTGTGACGATCCCTAACCGGGAAAAGCCGAAAGACACAACATAATTGAATAATGATGAAACAAACTAGATTGACTGAAGTACATAATTTTGTTGAAATAACACGCATACAAGCATTAATGCTATTTTCAAGTAAATGAATATGGGTCATTTGGAAGGGGATGCATTTCTTGATAATCATTTTAAGACTGAGTAATATCTGTCAGTGATTTTAATAGTATGTTAGAGTGTAGATGTAAATCTAGTTACAATGGTTATTAAATAAAAAAGATTTGTAATGGGATGGCTAAATGATTAATTAGAATTTCAGAAATATGAGACTAATTTAAATTTAATTTAGCTGCCTCGAAGATATTGGATACATTTGAAGAGATGAAAAAAACAGAATGATGTGCTGTATTGGTGTTAAGAACAATTAAACCACTAAATAAAAGTGTAGTTAACATTAAAATATGTGTTATAAGCTATAAAAGATAGGTGTTTGAGGTATAAAATGTTACATGGGCTAGGCCAGGCTGAGCTGATGCAATTTGGCACCCCTTTAGCTTGTTCATGTATTTGACGAACACTCTGAGTAACTGGAAGCCAAGAATCACATCCAAGAAAAGGTAAACCAGTATTATTTTGGATGTGATTCTTGGCTTCTAGCTACTCAGAGTGTTCGTCAGGTTCTTGCTTTTTTCTTACACTCTGCTCCAGTTGTTTTTGTTATTGTTCATGTATTTGTTGAGATACTCTTGGTGGGCACTTGTAGTGACAGGAGTGGCAATTTAAAATAGATAATGTGGTTATGACTGAGGTTAATGATGTTCAATGTATGAGATTTGATGCAATTAACTTTTTATTCAGTGTAGAATGGATATTCTGCACTAAGGTGTATTGAGTTTCCTGCTGGCTTTGTGATGGACAGGCCTTGCAATTATATCAGAAGAGAGCAAGAATATGAGATAGGTTGACACAGGAAGTTATGGCCTACTTGGAGATGATAGGGATGACTTGTTGTCTCAAGCATATAAGTGTGGTTGAGTATTAAACTGATGAAAGAGCAAACAAACAAAATAATCTTAGCTAAATCCAAATGCAACTGTACACAGAAATACCTCACAAAGAAGATTACTAGCCTCAAACAGATGCCCTATGCAGACTGTCTCAAAAAACTCCAGCTTTACTCTGTCGCATATTGTCTACTCAGAGGCGATCTCTGCCTAACATACAAAGCTATGTCAAACCCAGAGTTGTTGGATATGCTCCATTTAAAGAAATACCAATCCCTCCGAGCTACATGCTCTAGGGACCTAAACCTTGTCACCACAATAAATAAAACATGCTGGAGGGATAGATTCCTATCCCAGAGACTTCCCATACTCTGGAACAAACTACCTGTCTATATTAAACAAAGCTCCTCATTAGCAGTCTTCAAGAAAAATGTTGATGATTGGATGGGAATAGGGAATTCACCCCAGGGATCACCTCTGTGGCTCTGCATGACAGGGGCACAGGAAAATAATTTTCTTGGGTGGCGAAAGCCAGGGTACCTTTTTGGCTGGACTTATATAGGCCCTAGGGCCAGTAGCCTAGTATCTACCTATGAACCTATGAAAATGCCTTCATAGTGGGGAACAAAGATTGATTGAGACTTGAAAAGTACCATGGTATTGCTACATAGTAAATGGCTAAGGTACATAACTAAGGAATAATGATTAACTATATCCCGACTATGTAAGAATATATTGGCCAAATGGATTGGCATATATATATATGGGTCTATCTGAGAATGTCGACAGGTCAGAACGCCGACAACGAGAACACCGACGCCAGAAGATCGAAAACGGAGAAGACCGATGGATCAAAACCCCGACGCTGAGAACATCGACATGGCAAAAGGCTGTGTATGTATGCGGTAGTGACGGACGTTAGGGTGCGAGTAAGGTAAGTGTGCGATTGTGATAGTCTGTGGGTTAGGTGAGTTAGGGTTAGGGCTAGGTAAGTGTGCGACTGTGATAGTCTGTGGGTTAGCGGGTTAAGTGAGTTAGGGTTAGGGCTAGGGGTGCACTGTGATAGTCTGTGGGTTAGCGGGTTAAGTGAGTTAGGTTAGGCTGGTTAGGTGAGTATGCGATAGTGGCGACCTTAGGGTTAGGGTTGGGTTGTAGGTAGTTGTGTATGTGAGGTTTAGTGTTGGATTTTTGTGTGCTTGTGTTGTGTGTGCTTTTTGGACCGGGATTTGTTTTGTTTGTTGCTTGTCGGGATTATGGTGTGTCGGGCATGTGAGGTTTCGTGTTTGTGAAATGTCGGTTATGTGGTGTCGGTGATTTTGTTGTCGGCGTTCTGACCTGTCGACGTTCTCAGATAGATCCATATATATATATATATATATATATATATATATATATATATATATATATATATATATATACCCATAATTGGAATAGCTTGATAGCTTGATTCGGAGCAAGAGACCACTCTAAAAGTGGAGTTCAGTATTAAGCTGTTTCATGGCAATAGGCCAGATAGTGGATTCTAAATGGCTGATTGAGTATATACAACATGATGGAAGGGAAACACCAAACATACAGTTAAGGTTTATGGATAAACATCATATTAATTAAGGGTGCTTGCATCCAGCTGGATTAGGTGAGTATCCTTATATGTTAAATATGGTAAAGGGAGAGAGTGAGTGCAAGTTATCATGAACATTCAACAATAAAGTGTGTAACAATGAAGAGTCAAAATATTGGACATTATTACCGAGATTTGGCAAGGTGCGAGCTGGGGTTTTTATGTGGGTTTTGACTAATGTAGATTTACACTTGTTATGTAATAAGAGATGTGGGTTTTGACTAATGTAGCTTTATACTTGTTATATAATAAGAGATGTGAGTTGTGACTAATATAGCTCTATACTTGTTATACAATAAGAGATGGTTTAGTGAAAATAAAGTAAGTGTATCCAGACCATACAAGAAATTGTATGTAATCCTGATTTAACAGAATATTAGTTATGGCATAACTATGGTACACATCAATCCCAGAAGTGATGAGATAGGCATGTAAATTATTTAGAAATGTAAGTTCCTGGAAATAATATAAACAGTATCAGAGAGGCACCATAGTAAAAAAAATGACTGTTTTTATAACAATCAGAGTTAAAGAAGGTGGCTTTTAAAGACTTTATCAAGTTCAATATTGTTGTGAATGAATGCATATAGTTGCATTTGGATTTGGCTAAGATTATTTTGTTTGTTTAATGCCAAATGGGAGTTAGTAAAAAGAATTACTTAGAAAATTAAATAAGTTGGAACACTTTCCCTTCAGTTCTAGGAAGAGAGACTAAGCATTTGACCATCAGGTAATGACAGGTTCTGATAAGTCAGGGATGACACCAGCTTTGACAATCACTAATGGAGAAGGTAGAATGCCTTTCAGATGGCTTTGATGAAGATCTGGCATACAACCTGGTTACTGCGAGGGCAGTGGGGTAGGATATTTTCCAGGCAGAGATGGACACTGGATCTTGGATGGTGGCATTGTTGGGAGGTAGAAGGAAGTGTTTCAGTAGTTCCTGAATACAGTGGGATGCCCTTCTTTGTGAAAATGTGTCTTTCATTATGAAAGCAATGCTAGGAGCAAGAGTAGGACTAGATGCCTTTTTGTAGAGGAAAAATTAGGGGTGTTCCCCCAAAATCTGTATAGTTGAGAACCTTCCATGTTATCTTTGTTTATTTTATCTAATTACTACCTAGGGTCTTACTGTCAAAAGAATCTGAAACACGAAGCCGTTGTCCCATTATATAATAAAAGGGTATCTTTGTAACAAAACAAGGTATACTGTTGCTGCTACACTAACTTTGCAGTTTTCCTGCACCTTAAGTACTCATAAAAAGCATCCTGTCATGTACATATTGATAGTAGAGGTTTGCCTTTGACCTACATAGAATGGCAAACACTAAAATGCCTGCATGCTATTCCTACTGTTGTCTATTGCATTAGATTTCTGCCCTTGCTGCTTATGAGATAATGCTATACTGTTATATCAGCCATGCTGGCATGACCTATTACTGTTCTTGTGGATACCACTCGTAGCTTGGGGCCTCCTTTCAAAATTGTATTTCAGTCTGAGTACTCCTCTTCTCTTTCTTCTAAGGTCACAAGGCAAGGAGATCAGCCCAGCTATATCTACTGCTCCTGTTAGGTTCTTGTATCTTTATTAGGAGCCTGTACACTAGGAACCCTCATCTATCTTCCTTTACTTTAAAAAGGAAGCTTGCACTTTGTTTATCACAGAGAATTTCAAGTAAAACTAGGTGTGTACCTTACAGCTTTAGCCAGTGTACCTGAATTAGTAACTGCTCCTGTTCCCATTGCTCCTAGTTAGTCCTCTTGGTGAGCCAGACTACCAAATGTAACAGGTGCCATAAGAAAATAGCAGCTGAGTGTACAGTTGAGCAAGAAGAATGTCCACGTTCATGCCTCGCTTTCCTGAAAGGCATTTTCTGTTGATCCTCTGTCTTCCTAACTCTAAGCAATTAACCCAGATCCTTCCATCACATGCTCTTTTCTCCTGTGCTAGTTGTTCAAAATGTACCCTGAATTGCCTGGCTGACCCTGATCGTGGCTTCTATTTCCTGTATGGATTTTAGATTTTTGCACTGACTGCTCGTTCTTTTCTTCCAAGTTATTCTGTATGGGTCCAGCACTGAATATCTTGTTGGACCTGCCATATCCACTATCACATTTATCTCATTTTTGTATTTGGTGATGCTCCATGTGCCCACTGATTATCCATGCAACGTCTTTTCACACTCAAGGAAAAAATAGATTAGACGTGGGTATCACATAAGCACTTTTGTTCCCTTTATTATTTACAACGGAACTTCTTCAAATAAATTAGTGCATTACACTTCTTTTTGTATACTGCACAAACCAATCACATACCTTTATTAATTAGTTAGTTAAAAACATTAAAGCTGTAAAAACACGTGTTGAACTAATAACTCTGCTTTTAAAACACTTATCAAATGTAATCATATAAAACTAAAGTAAAGTAAAATAACTTGAAACAGAACTTTGGAACTGGTGGATCACAAGCTACCTACCCTCTGATGCTTCTTCTTCTTTCGGCTTTTCCCGGTTAGGGGTCACCACAGCGGATCATCTGTCTGCTCATGATTGGCAGTAGAGTTTTACTGTGTCGAGTTGCCAGCCCAGCGCCCAACCTTCCACAGAAGGCACACACACACACACACACACACACACACACACACACACACACACACACACACACACACACACACACACATACATGCACACCTAGGGCCAATTTAGAGTGTCCAATCCACCTACTGCATGTCTTTGGGATGTGGGAGGAAACTGGAGCACCTGGAGGAAACCCACATGACCACAAGGAGGACATGCAGACTCTGCAGAGAAGGCAACCCAGCCAAGAATCGAACCAGAGAACCTCTTGCTGTGAGGCGGCAACGCTAACCGCTGCACCACCGTGGCCACCCCTACCTACCCTCTGATAATAAAATAAAATACTATTCTATACTCAGTCTGCCTTTAGTGACAACAAACTACTAATAGAAATCCTATCATTGATTCCTGGAGTTTGTGTGGCATTCAACATTACCTGCCAATATGTCTCCCTATATTCCAAACAGGAAGAGCAGTTTCCTCCCCTGTCATTCCTAGAAACCTTTTCTAATACACTGAACACAAATTTCTTGAAGTTACTGCAGTTCGCACTGTGTCTATATAAAGCATTGGGATTGTCCTTTTAATTCAGTGCATAAACATGTTGGTAAATCCTTTTTCTTAACTGATTCTCAGTTTTTCCTACAAGGCTGTGCAAGTTACACACAAAGCAACATGCACTGCTCCCCTAGTATTACAATTGAAATTACCTTGTACTTATAAAACTTTGTTATAGTTCCCTATCACCATATTGTTGGTTTCATAAATATATCTACATTCCTTACATGCATTACACTTTTTCATTTTTCCAAGCTTGATATTGAGATTCACTAAATTTTTATTCTTCTCTTCTTTTGATTTTCTTCTTTTGAGAAGAACAATATTGATACTGACAAACATCATGTATACATGAGAGCCTATAAAATGCTCATAGCTGTGTTGCTGATGTGGAAATTACTTATGAAGAACAAATGGAAAAACTTTTGATAATACTTTGGCACTGAACCAAGCTTGCTGGAAGAAGCTGGTAAGGGAAAATTAATTTAAAATGTGGGGAAAGCACATAATTTTTGAAGCTGCAGATTTAGAAAAATACTTATTAAGCAAAGGGGCTATATTTAAAAATAAAATCAAAATGGTAACATGGGCCATAGTTGCAAGTAATTTTCCAGCAGATGTCAACCATGTTTTTAAGATCCATGTTAACGCTTTATGTTGTGTAGGTTAAAACAGATGAGGAAGCAAACATACTTAAAAAGAAAACTGAACTCTTATCAGCTAATCAGAATGGGCTACATACACAATTCCTAAACTAAAAAATAGGATCCACGACCAGTCAGCACAAGAACACAACGTACTTTAATTTAAGCGCTTTTCGGCACACAATAGATAGCCTTCATCAGAATACAAGATACAAATAAATTTCACTCATTTTATACAAAAAAGGCGCCATAATTAATCAATAAATTAATTAAGTAGTTAGTTGTTCATACTGAGAACACCATTTTTAAAGACAAAAGGTATATTAATGAAAAAGATGCACTATGGAAATAAACAAGTAGATCTCTATGAAAATATATATAACTTCCAACCATTTAACCTAAATCCACTTCTAAACACCTAGTAAGTAGAAGAGTATAATCATTTATACAATGTAACCAAAAACAACCGAATACCTCAAGATGTAATAATTAAATTACAAGTCATAAAAATATATAAAATTCATGACTGAACTAAATTAAAAAGGAAAGATAGAATAAATAATGGGTTAGTCAACCAAAATTATCAAATTTAAAATAAGAATGATGATGAAAACTAAATATGTTTTCTCAAATGTTCAGGACACTTCATAGGGACAAACTAGTTCACTGGTCATAAACTTTATTTATTATGTTTATCAATTAATTTTTATTATCTATGTGATGTAATAAATATAAATTAATCAATTATAATATTAAATTTAATTATCTCACCAAGCTTCTTAACTTTAATAAGACACCTATAGATAAAGCTTCATTGAGACCTGGATAATTGCTAGCATTTAATTTAATTTGCCATTTTAATTCTAACTCTAACAATTTTAGAGAAAAAGGACCCCCTCTAGGATTAAAGTTTAATCTATCTATGATCAAGAACTTAAACACATGGTCAGGGAAACACATAATGTGTTTTGCCAATGCATTGTCCGCCTTCTTGTGGGTAACTGCATAGATGTGTTCATAAATCCTATCTCTGAGTCTATGCTCAGTTTTACCCACATAGAATATACATACACAATTCCTGCAGTGAACCTTGACAGAAGTATTAGTTTACATGGATATTATAAATTAACTGGTAAAGTAATCAAGTAACATGTTTTAGGTCCTACTGATATTTTGAGTGGAAAGTATTTTTTTTTACTAAACTGCTGTCAGACGTTTTCTAGAGCCAGAAGTTTTTGTTTTAATTAGCTGTAAGCTATGCTTACCAAATGCATATTTCTGGATGAACATAAATGCCAATATATGTATACAAAATAATGGCCTGGCCAAGGGTTCTGTGTGACACAGAAACTTGGGCAATGAAAGCTGAACAGCTGAGGAAGCATGAAGTAATAGAGATGAAGTGGCTGAGGGGGGTAGCAAGATGTACACTGTGGGACAGCTGACGAAATGAGGACATCGGAGCAGAAGCCAAAGTAGCTCAATTGTAGAGAAGGTAACTAAGAATAGATTACTGTAGTTTGGTCACATGTGCAGGAAAGCAGAAGTCAGTTTAGTGAAGGAGACTTAGGAGAGTTGAAAGAAGCAAAGAGGAGAAGAAGATGTCAGGCCAAGAGATGGCTGGATTGCATGAAAAAAGACATGTGACAGTCAATCATGACAGTCAAAGAAGGTAGGAGAGTGGCTATTAATGGAGACAGGTAGTGTCAGTTAATAAGACAACCGAACATAATAATGATAAATGCCAATGAATGATTCTTTATATACATCCATTTGCTTCTTGGAATATCACATGCTCCATTTCAGAAAGCATGTTGCAAGAAGCTGCAGATCATCAGGATGATATCACAGTTACTGGGGCTGCACAGAGGAAAAACTTGCAGAATGTAAAGTCAGTGTTGAGAAGACTGACTGTTAAACCATTTTCATTATTTCCTGCACAAAGATTTGTCATAGCTACTGGAAGAAAAACAAAAAAACAACATTTCAAAAATCAAAAATGATGCTACTGTCCACTGATGTGTTTGCCTATTACTCATCTCATAGACAGCTAGTGTCCTGTGATTCAGGGATATATTTTAAGAAAGGCCGATATGTATTTTAAACATAAGAACAATATTTATGACAGATAGAAAATGCATCTGGTTTACAAACTGTTAGGACTAATGTTTTGTATTTGCAACTATCACAAATGTTGTTGAAGATAAATTATATTTGGGTTTACCAAGTTATTATAATAACCTTTTACCAGACCTGGCAACATTGTTAAACCATTGTCATCATTTGCTACACAAAGATTTGTCATAGCATTTGTCAAACATTTAAAAAATCAAAAATGATGCGACTGTCCACTGATGTGTTTGCCTATTACTCATCTCATAGGAGCTTTACACAGCACATACAGTTCCTAATGGTAGTGAGAAATCAGTTTTATATCTCCTGCTCTGAAGCCTCCTGTGAAAAAGGTGTTGACAATGAGATAAAGAAGACAGAGCCACCATTTTTGAAATCTAAAATTTCTTTAAGTATTTGCATGATCATATCATCTATGCATATCACAATCTGCTGATTGCTTTGTTTCGTAAAAAGAAACCTGTTCCATGAATGGATTCACTAAGGATATAATACGAGGCAGTGGTACTGAGATTGTCTACAGATCAGACACATTGCACTAACACTGATGTGCTGAGTACAATTGTAATTACACAAAAGCCTACTGACTTGTATGTAGCCAACAAGCTGTGAGTATCAGATGTCATAGAAAAGCACCACTGTGTGCTGAAGAAATTAAACACAGTACTGAATAACTCCAAGAAACTCAAACTGGCACTCAGCAGATAAACTTTAAACCAAGACAAAGTCAGGTACCACAGAAAAGGAACTCAGTACAGCCGTGCAGTTCAAAAAATAAGCTGGTTTGTAGTTTAAAAAGCATAAAAACATTTAAAATCACAGCATTTTCATCTTATTCAGTCAGACTTCATCAGATACATAAAGCTTCAGTTAAACCCCCCCCCCACACACATACATATATATATATATATATATATATATATATATATATATATATATATATATATATATATATATATACCACCAATTAAAACCACAACCAATAAAAATTCTCAGTTTTCCTGATTAATTATAACCAGTGTGACTTGCAAAGTGCCTTGTGCATTAAAACATTAAAAGTACATAAAATGAATTGTAAAAGCATAAAGAACATCTAAAAGGTGACAGTATAAAATGGTGACAGCACAAAAAATAATAACAGCTTAACATATGATTAACATATGATTAACATATGATTCTGTTAAAATTCACTAGTTAATGGAGTGCATGTTAAAACATTAAAATGTATTTAGTCCCTCTAGTGTTTCTTTTATAAAATTACATATTTAATGTGAAAACAAAACACAGTTTCTTCTTTCAAAGCTTAGCAACTCTTAATTTTAGTAAGAGGGTTATGGGGGTATATTCATTGAGTCCTGGTGGACTGGTGGCTTCCAAAATCAATTGCCACTATAACTCCCTATATTCAATCTTTTCCTCCCATAGCCCCCCCACTAACTTCCTTTTTTATCTGTTCAAGTACAAAGAAAGAATAATGCACTCTGTGACATATTAGTATATGTTTGTAAAGAGCATTAGACTTTTTTACTTTGAATATCGTAATGATGCTCATAGCTCCTTCTCCTCAATTTTCTCTCTGTCTTTCCGACATGGAAAGAGTCACATTCCCCACACAGAGCAAAGGTAAGTCAGTCCATTAGATTCACAATTATAAAATCGTGTACTTTCTATCCATTTATTCCTACTTGGTAAGAATATTCTCTCCTTGTTTGATATGTAAATACACTGAGTACATCTTCCACATTTATATGTTCCCTTCCTTTCCTTATCACCACTTCCATTTTTATAAGCATTTTCTAATAAACACTTTATATTTTGGGAGTTCCTGTAGACCACTTTAAGGGGTTGGTTGCTACATTCCCCTAAGTTAGTAAAACTAAGAAACTTTTCCCATTCACTTTCAATTACCTTTCTCATACATCCTGCACAGGCATTAAACTCTAAAACTAGTGCCTTACCAAAATTTCCTTCCTCTGTAACTGTATGCCCTGGTAGAATCTCCTCTGTTGTACCTAGTATAGGTTTAAATTTTAACTTTCTACCCACTGCAACCTCTCTTTTAACTTCCACAATAAGGCTGTCAGGCTACCCTCTAGCTCTAAAGAGAAGTTCAAGTAGGTTGTTTTCTTCTTCATAATCTGCTTCTTCTGATACCATTCTGCTTGCTTGGACATATCGTCCTTTAATAATATTTTCTTATAATGGGCAGGGTGCGCACTATTGAAATGGAGAAAGGAGTTAGAAAATGTTTTCTTTCTATAAATCTTTGAACAAAACTTGGTCTCTTTCTTAAAAATTTCTACATCTAAAAACTGCAACTTTTCATTGCTAATGTTATATGTGAACTTTAAAAAAGATGTTATATTATTAAAATAACATAGAAACTCCTAAAATTTCTACACTCCCCTTCCATAAAATACCTATGTCACCAAGGAATCTCCTATAGAGGTTCTATTGGCTTGCATATTTGAACCCTAAAACAAATTTCTCCTCCCACCTAGCTAAAATCAAGTTTGCATAGGTCGGAGCACAGGCCACCCCCATTGCCACTCCTTGTATTTGCTGGTAGAACTCCCATTAAAATATATAAAATTATATCTCAGTACCAAGTCAATTAAAATCAAGCACACTATCTGCTTATTTCTAATGAGTTCTCTGTCTTCAAAAATTATTTCTTCCAACATTTTCATCCCTTCATTATGTGGGATGCTGGAAAACAAATTGACAACATCTATTGTTACAAATTTTATTTCATCACTCCAAAATTCATCCTTTACTTCCCTTAGGAAGTCCCATGAGTTCCTCAATATCTGCCTTCTCTTCAACCACAATTTTCTAAGCTTAGCATCAACAAATTTTGCCAAAGGCAAAGTCTTAGACCCACCTGCTGACACTATGAGTCTGAGCAGGGGGTCCATCTCATCCTTATGCACTTTGGGGATTCCAAATATTGACGGTATTTTACGTTTTGCTACTTTCAAATAATTTTAAATTTTTTGGTCAATCAGGCCGTCTCACATCATGTCGTCTAAAGCCACATCTATCTTCCTGTAGGCAATATTAATCTCATCTAATGACACACTAGAATATTTACTGGTGTAATTTAGAATTATATTCATCTTCCCTTTGTAAGTAATTAAATCCATTATTACTATCCCCCCACCTTTGTCGGGTTTCATAACTTTTACTTCCTTATTCCCCCTCAGTTCATCTAACACCTTCCTTTCTTCTCCACTCATATTTTCCTTATATTTAACCTTCTTGTATTCCTCTCTAAATCTATTTTCTACCACTTTTTCAAAGTTTTTAACTGAGGGTGGGTGGGGGGGGTTGTATGTGCTCTTCTTAGTACATGTAGTGGTCGCATTATTCTGTTCTGGCAACATTAGACCCAGATTTACTTTTCTAAAAAACATTTTAAGGTCCACAAGAACTTTTGCCAAGTCCCCTTTCTTCTGGGGAATGAATTTTAGACCTTTTGATAAAAGACTAGAATGTTCATTTGTCAAAATAATGTTGCTAAAATTATAAATAGTAAAACCATCCCTAGTGAATGTGTACTCATTGCCAGCTTCTCCTATAATGTCACCTGTTAAGCCATGGACCGGGGGGGGGGGGTAGGGATAACATCAGTCATTAATACCTCATTCTCCCCCTCCCCCCACTGAAAGTTTTGCTGCTGATAGTTTGTGTTACCTTTATTTTTTAACCTTTCTGATCTTCTCAATGTGGGATATTCTGAAAAATCATCCAGATCACCCACATTGTTACTAATATGTGCCCCATCTTGATTATCACCCCTCCATTGCTCATTTTCATAACTAAAACTGTCACCCTCTTTTCTTTTGTTCACCCTAGGCAGTGGGTAGTTTGTATGGTTTTTATATTCATTAATATCCCTTTCAAGTTTCTTCAACTTTCTCTGTATAAGTTAATTACATTTTTCATCAATGCCTACCCTAACATTGTAATATTTGTAATTTTCAGAAGCTATGGTAAATATTAACTCATTTTTAATATAGTCATCAATTTCCTCTATCTCTTTTTGCAATTTCTCTCTGTTCCTTTCATTGTCCCTAATCATAGCTTTAAGCACATCAAAACCACATTTATCAAAAATTTCAATATGTTCTTTATGTAATAAACCACCACTTTCAACATTATTATGAAATTTCCATATTCGTAAGTCCTTAGGCACAACACCTTCAGTAATGCATTGCCTTAAATATGCATTTTCAATATCTAGCATTCTGTATTTCAACATTAAACTAGACATTCTATTCGGTTTAACATTGTATGCTGTGAAATAGTATGTTATTTTTTTGTGCTGTCACCATTTTATACTATCACCTTTTAGATGTTCTTTATGCTTTTACAATTCATTTTGTGTACGTTTAATGTTTTAATGCACAAGGCACTTTGCAAGTCACACTTTGGTTATAACTAATCAGGAAAATTGAGAATTTTTATTAGTTGTGTTTTAATTGGTGGAATATTTTGAGGTATATATTTGTGTGTTTTTAACTGAAGCCTTATGTATCTGATGAAATCTGACTGAATAAGATGAAAACGCTGTGATTTTAAATGTTTACGCTTTTTAAACTATCATTAAACTATCATTAAACCAGCTTATTTTTTGAACTGCAACGCTGTACTGAGTTCCTTTTCTGCGGTACCTGACTTTGTCTTGGTTTAAACACAGTATTGATAGAGATGTAATTCTGATAAATATGCACTGAAAACTTGACCTAAAATAACTTAGCCAAGGCTTATACCATATTACTGCTCATAACTAGGCTTGAGTGTCAAATGATGATGTCTTAGTTTTGGAACTGGCTATATGGGAAACATTTAAGAGATAATGTGGGAGGAGCCTCAGTCATAGTGGAGAATGTCACCCATTTGCTCTGAGAAGGCTGTTAGTTCTCCATTGCCAGGGAGTAAATATAGGTCTGTGATAGGGCTGTATTGATGGGTTAAGTCAATCCAACTTGAGAGAAGTTGCAGGGGAAAGTTGTAAGGGGAAGAGGGGAATGATCTGTTAGAAGAAGAAAAAAACTATTAAGTTTATGTTGTGGAATGTAGGGAAATAAAATTACCATTTAAGAGGGAAATAATTTTGGAAAAGCTGAATAGGGAACAGGTGGAAGTTTTGTTTTTTGCAGTAAGGAATATGGGTAGCTTGTAAAAGAAAGGACATAAGTGGCTGGCATATGATTATGTTAAAGGGGGAAGAGGAGTGGAGATCTTGGTAAGGGATTGTCCAGGACTGGAAATGCGTCAGGTGTTATACTATGGAGATGGCAGATGGTAGTGGCAAGGGAATGGTTGAGGGTGGTGGGGTAGAATTAGGGTGCAATGAAGGATCCATTGTTGATGAAGATGAAGTCCTGCAAGCATTTCTAACAACAGTTAGGAAGGATGAAGATAGAGTGGTGGTTGTGGGGGGCTTCAAATTAACTACAGACCTGACACAGGATAGGAACTCCAGTAGAGTGTATTAGGAGGTACAGGAAATGCATGATGAAGGCATAAACAGTTGAGCTCTTGGTGGATATAGGAAGGGAAAAAGTAGGGAGTGGAAATTACAGTTTACTTTCTTGAGGAATAATACTAAGTAGACAAGCTGGCTAGAGAGAGTTTTGGAGGATGGAAAAACAGGAAGGGAAATTAATGCACATACTATTCTCCAAAGGAATGTGTCAGATAATTCTATGGTGATGAGGGTTTGAAAGATGAGAAAGAGAGCTGAAGGGCATTAGAAGTAGAGTCTAGGAAAATGGGTCAAGTCTGAAAAGATGGCATGGCATAAGGGTATGGCAGAATAGGTAAGGGAGAAAGACATCTCGACAATGAAACAGTGAGATAGGGTTAAGGCTGCATGGAAGGATTTAATTATAGTGAAGTCAAGATGAAGGAGCAGGTAACAGGGAGATAAAAGGGAGAAAGGTTGATTTTACATTTACAAGCAAGGGGAATGAATCAGCAACAAAGGAAAATATATTTAATTTGAAAAATGGTCTCAGAAAAATAGAAGGCAAGAAAACTGAGGTGGAATTTGAAAGAAGAAGGCAGACTGATAGTTCAGTGGTGATATAGTCCCAAAATTGCTTACATGAAGCCTAAAGGCTTTGAAGAATGCAGATAGAATATGCATGGTAAGGATTACAGAAATTTGGGAGGTTTTCAAAAATGCTGACATGTACATGAAGAAAGAGGTGGGAAAAGAAGAGTTTTTAGGACAAATGAGGCTGTAATTTTGGGCAGAGGCCAAATATTTGTTGAATAGGACAGTTGAGACTGATGAAATGAATTCTGGTCTAAAGAACATGGGGAGGACCAAGGAGCCAGATAGCTTACCACTGATTTTAATAAAGTGACGGCTTTAGGCATAGTGGATGAGTTAGTCAGAGTTTTTAATGATATTATTGAGTGAGGGATCCAGCCTCTGTAACTAAAGTTATTATGTTGTGCTTTCTAAGGATAACGAAAACACAGAAGACCCTGTAAACTTTTGCTTCATCTCTTTATGTAAATTGTAATACTGATGCTAAGTTATTTCTGAGGATTCTGGTAGCTCATTTGTAGAAGGGGTTACCTATGGTACTGCATAGTTGTTAAGGTGGGTTTATCAAAGGTAGGTCTTCTTGACATTACTGGAGATTGTTGATGAACTTTTATAGTTCAGGGAAAGTAAAGGTTATGGCAAAATGGGGGAGGTTCTACTACACATCCAAAAAGTGTTTGACATAGTGAGCTGGAGTAGAATGCTCAGTACACTGTGGCTGGAAGTGGAAGAGGGTAGGTTTGGGAGAGTGTTAGATGCATGGTACCAGAAGCATGTAACTATAATTGTAGTAAATGCATGGATTTCAGATATGATATGGCTGCAAAAGGGCATGAAGCAAGTTGCCTTTTATTGCCATCACTGTTTCATTTATCAATGGAGAAGTTAGCTCAGTGAATGAGAACATTTTTGGATGGCAAGGGAAAGGGTAATTAAAAGAGTTGTGTTCATTTGTCTGTGGATGACTGCTGTTGGTAAAGGATGTGGAGGACATGGTGTCAGGGATTTTATATCTAAGACATCTTTAGTGATAATATGGTGGTGGGTCATCCAGTTATGAATTGCGGAGGTATATGAGAACCCATCTGATTTCAATGAATAGGGTGATCATGGGAAGGACTTTGGGGGGAGGGAGTGGGAGGTTTGAAAAGCAATATACAAAACTGGCTTGACAGGTGGTTGAGAAGAGTACATTGGTTAAGGAAAAGTGTGACAGTATTTAGAATAATAATCTTTCCATTCGTTCTGTAGTTATTTAGGCATGCAGGTAACCACCTACAGGATCGTTTTTTAAATGGGATTCAGAGAGCTTGTGAGCACTTTATACGGGACAGGAAATGGATCAGGATTAGGATGGGTGACATTAGGGAGGTTAAAGCTAAGGATGATGGGGATGTCAGATTTCTGGTGTTCTGCATCAATAGTTAATATGCTTCTAGCATTCTGAACGGAGGTGGGTAAATCGGGAGATTAAGGGGGAGAATGATAGTTAGCAGTGGAAAAATTAGACAAGACCGTGGATTAGGGGTTATGATGGGGAGTGGGTATATGTCTTATGGCAGAGACTGAAAAAGTCTAGGCTAATGGCATTGGTAGGGTCTGAAAGAAAAAAACACTTCAGAGAAGTTTTCAAGAAGTAGGAAGGAAAGGACTAAAGTATGCGGAGGGGTCTGTGGACTCAAAGGAGAAGAAGACAATTTGCTGGATTTTGTAGAGGTGGGTGATATGTGCTGATTGAAGGAGACTGGGTGGTCTATAATGCTGTGCATAAGCACTGGCTGCTGTATATGAATTTGAGAGGGTTAGATGTTGTCAAGGGAAACTCAGCTGATCCCTTAAGAATGGGGGTGGATTAAAATAAAATTAAGAGTGGTATATTTACATTGAGTAGGGAGAGATGGAGTAAATGGATAGCTTATGCAAACTGAGATAAAGGTGGTGGAAGGAAGATGGCAGATTGGGAACGAAAAGGTAAAGGAGGAGAGCTAACAGAAGTCGGCCAAGAGTATGAGTTCCAAATGTAGGTGCATCATAGGCGAGTCATCCTTGTGGGACGCCAATCATTACTGGCAAGAAGGTGGTGAAATCATTTTTCTGTTTCAATGCTTGTGCTCTGTTTGAGAGGTAGCTATTGAACCACTAAAAGTGAAGAGTTGGATGAGGGTTTTCACAGGTTTCTGGTGGGAGATATTATCAAAAGCTTTTGATAAGTCTAGGTGGAGGGTGGAGATAGACTTCTAGCATTTCTGTGAGTGTTTTTCAGTATTAACAAAATTCACTAAAGCTGTAGTTGTGCTGTGATGAGGATGGAAATGTGATAGGTTGAAGACAAAAGCTAGTTATGTATTAGTTGTAGCGTTGCTTATGAATGCATTTTCCCAATATTTTTGATAGGGGAGACAAAATAACAAATGGCCTAGAGTGTGAAAGATCTGTACTTATTTCAAAAGTGTGCAGTGGAATAATGAATTATTTTTTTCTAAAGTGAGGGGACTTTATTTTCAGATATGGATTGATTTATCAGAGTTGAAACGGAGAATGCAATAACCTCAGCCACTACTTTCATATATTAGCCAGGTAAATTGTCAGGGACAGTTTTATAGGCTTTTAATTTTTCAGGTGTTTTTAATGGTATCTGTGGAACTGTTTTGAAGGATAAATGTTGAAAGAAGTGTCTGTGAGTGTGTGTGCGTGTATGGCAGCAGTTTTCTTTGCCCTGTATTCATTGGCTCGACAGTGTGAACTGCTGTGTGCGAACAGATGTGTTTCTGAATGCAGGGTTTACCAAAATCAGGATTCTGAAATGTGCATTTGTTGTTAGGGAAGTGGTTTTGGTTATGGTAAGTGTGTGCAGTGTGCTAATGCTAAATGTTTTGGATATATCAAGAGTTTTGGCATTAGTAGTGGATGCGTATTTGCAGGAGAGTTTGCGGATTAGGGTTAGAGTAAGGGCTTAAAGGGGGCAAATTTCATTTTGTGTCTGTGTGTTGGTGCATGTGTGTTAATGGGTGTCTTGTGTAGTGTTGCTGTTAGGGAAAGGTTTCTCTGAAAATAATGTGCATGGTTGTGGTTAGTGGCAGGGGTAGGGATAGGGTTAGGTTTAACACATGAATAAGGTAACAAATAGGTGTGGATGCCATTTTATATTTTCTACTGAGATCCTTTAGACAAGTAGAAAAGTATGGTAGTTCTCTCTGTATGTGTGACTGCAGTGATGCATGTATCTCAGCAAGATTTATTTTTAACAGCCTTATTAATTTTATTTAAAAGACTAACAACCAAAAGAAGCATATTAACAATAACAATATCATGTAGCAGTTGACACCATAATTCAGGTTAGCACATGACAGCTATAAAAGAAGAAATTAAAAAAATGAAAATTCCCCAACACATAAGAATTACAGACAGCTAATCTCTTAGCCCCAGTCAATATAAATTCCTTTTACTCAGCCAGCTTTATTACATGACATATTCACATTAAATAGGATGGCATTCTTAGCCTGCATTTTCAATCTAACCCAACACAGAGAAACATGTTCTTTCTGACTGATCAGTGTAATATTACTGTAACTGGAAGTCTACCAAAGTGGATGTACCCAAACATTCAGGAAAAGCATACACTAAGATATCAAAGTAAATTAAATGTCTTTGCAAGAATTCAGAATAGTAGCCCATCTGAGAAGCTCAAATTACATGGGAATTTTTTTTTTATCATCATCTATTATCAGCTGTTTGAGATATTGTGCAAAATAAAAACTGCACTTTATAATCATAGAAATGACTCAGCATCTGGCAATGACATCAAAATACAGGCTTGATTAATTTATGCTTTATTGCTGCTGGCACAGAAATACAGGTGACATGGACAAATAAGAAAAGGTACAGCTTATGTTGCCTGTTACAGGAGTCTCAAATGCAGATAGACTGGATGATGTTCTGTATATTCAGCTAAGGGGCGGCAATCAAATGAATAAATAAAAAGAATAATCACTTGAAAACAAACATCGGTGAATCAGTGGGTTGCTTATGTTTTACTGTATTATTACCTGGCCACACCTGATTAGCAATAAGCTTAAAGAAAAAAGGACATGCTGCTTAATGCTAGGAGTCTAAATCGGAAACTCCACTCACTGAAAGCACTCCTGACCTTGGAAGATGACAGTGTTTGTGCAGTCACAGAGACATGGGTCAAGGCCGCAGAGAGCACCCCAGCCATGCAAGGCTGCAGTGCCTTCCACACATTCATACCTCAAAATGAGCATGAAAGAACCAAAGGAGGAGGTGTAACCATCTTCATTAAAGATAAAAAAAAGGAACAACCACAGGAATCTGTTTAGTTCCAACCTCACCAACATGAGTGTTGAGGAAAAAAATTAAAAACAGAAAAACTAGTAGTCTTAAAACTTTGTTAATGAGCTCAGTCACAATAATTTCTAAATATTATGAAAGCCAGGTAGTGTTCCAAAGCGACAAGCCTTTATTTGTCACAGATAAGCAATCCTCGGTAACAAAAAAAAATCAGAAATACTTTACAATGTTTAACATATCAGCTTTTATACACTTAGAAGCAGGTGTGGAAAATATATGCATTGTTTAATTTTAAACCAGCCTAGTCCAGGCAAACAATATAAACAGGGCCATAAAAGTACATTTAAAAACATCAAGTACCCACCTCCACATACTACTACTGATTAGATCAAACTAAATCCTAGTTAAGGAAAACACTAGCTATCTGTTTGCAACCTGCATTCCAAAATCGGGTATTAAGAAAAGCATAACATACATATAAAAAGATTGACTTTTAACTACAATCACTTTTGGCTAACTAATGCAATAAAGCCTTCATCAGGTCTGTAACAAGATTTAAAATCATATACATAGGTAGATAGGCAAAAAGAGCTAACTAGACAGATACAAGATAAAAAAACACACATAGCTATCTAACCATAAACATTATCTAGTTAGGACACTATAAATATATATCTGTGTAATAATATCTATTAAGCATCCATCCATATGCATTAGTACTCATAAAAACTAAATTATTTACAGCTCAGAAACAATGTTAGTGCTTTGCAGTTGAGACGGGAAAAAACACCTATCATGACAATTTTCATGTTTATAGCCCCCCCCCCCCAAAAAAAAATAAAAACTGTTTATACAATGGAAACCGGTAGAAAAACCATGCAATAATACAGGTTTTCTGTATTGGTTTTTCAATTCTGATTTGATTAGATTTAGTACACTCTTGCATCACACCAGAGATTTAAACTGTAGATTCAAAACACACATTTTTTTTCATGCCGCTATTAACCATAAAGTGTTGGTATAATTCCCCCATTTAGCATACTGGTGCATGCTCATGCACACGCCTGCACACTTTATACATTACTAGTTTACTTCATCCACTGTTTTCTGTATTTTGTGTGTTTTTTCTACTGGTTTTCAATGTATAAACGTCTTTGTTTGGGGGGGGGGCTGTAATCATAAAAACTGTCATGACAGATGTTTTGAACAACAATCTTGAAGAACTGGGTCAACTTTTAAGGGCATATTGTTAATGTGGTAGTCCCCTGGGGAAGATGACTTCCCAAAGGATAGAATACTGTATTTTTAGAATTTCGTTTCAGACCATGATTTTGACACCAGTTATTTATTTGAGACAAACCTTCCTGCAGGATGGTTAAGTCATTTGGGGATTCAAAGACTGCCTGTAGCTTGCAGTCATCTGTAAATTTAGTAAGCCAGAGGCCTATGGTATTGGCTTTTACTTCATAAAAGTAGATGCCAAGCAGGAAAGGTCCCAGCAAAGAATCCTGGAAGATTCCACTAGTGAATGGTCTCTTTGTGGGGTAACATCTCCTGTTCTAATTATCTGTGTCATATCTGTGAGCCAGTTGGCAATCCAGTGGGTGACATAGGGGTTTATTTCTACTATGCCTGAGTGAGGAACTGTGTCAAAAGCTTTGGCCTGGTCGAGGTATGTGGTGTGTTCCATTTTGGCTTCATCCATTGCTTTGATGCCTTTTTCAAACAAAATCCACCAGATTGAGTAAGCATGACCTGCCCTTAACAAATACAAACTGAGACAGGTCCAGTGATTGGAGGTTTCCTATGTCCTGATTGATTAATTACATGATAAATCTTTCCATAGATTTGCATAAGAGTCTGATCAGATGTACGTGGTTTGTAATTGCCTGTGTCTGTGGAAGGTCCTTCCTTATGCAGGGGAATGACTGCAGCTGTTCTCCATTTGCTTGGTACAAAACCTGTATGAAGGCTGACACTGAACAGGGCCGTTAGGGGTGTGGAAGATGCATCCAAGGATATTGTCAGGACCCATCAATACAATATGTTTAGCTTTTGATAGCACTTTTAGGAATTGGTCTTGTTTGATATCTGGAGGTGAGACAGTTTTAGGTATAACTTTCCGTTTCTATCTCGCTAGTCTCAATGAGTTTTCATTATCTGCTAGACAGCAAATTGTCATACCAGTAGAACTCATATTATAAAGGTAGGCGGTATCTCCTCAAGCTGCAGAAATGTCACTAGTGGTGTTTCATGACACTAATTCTTGGGTTTCCTCTTAGGTCAGATTTATTTTGCAGAACTAAAATCAGGCATCCAAGGCCTCTGGCTATCCAGGTTTCTGGATGACTACAAATTAGGTTCTTCCATAAAGATTTGATCATAAAAGTGCCTACTGTGTCAGCCACTGGAGCACCATAAGTGTTAAGAAGTTCAGTATTGTTATCTCCATTAAAGTCTGGCCTCCTTTTATCACATCATTGGCATCATCCTCAAAATTGTTTCTGTTATTAGATACCTGGGTACTTGTGCAGATAGGGAGCTCACCTTTGAGCACCAAGACTCACCTGTAACAAGTAATTCTTCTGCTTCACACAATTTATCTGTCAGGATATCAAAATCATGTCAAAGGCTTTGTCCCTGTTTGTCCCCGTCTTCCCTCCTCCTTTGTTCGACATCCCCCCTTTGGAATGTACCTATCTAAGCACCTTGTACAACTTGAAAGGTCTCAAAGATTGCTAATTAAGAGTATCTCGAGTGAAAACTACTTAAGTTACCCCACCAGATTAAAACTCATTTCCTTCTATTCTCTTTTATATAGGCTTTGGAGAGGTCATTTTTTCATATGAATGATCTTCTGTACAAAATAAATTAGTCTATCTTAACACTGCATGGGTAATGCGGCTAAGCTTCTTGATGGCTCCCCAATTATAAACTTGGTATATAAACATGTGAACATATGAAACCTCAGTTTCATATATCATCCAAATGACAGAACATCAGGAGTGAGTACCCTTTCTGTTGCACTGAAGTGTCAGTATTACAAAATAAATATGAGCACCTAGTTTTGGAATTGAGACCACAATATTCTAGTCTTTCAACATTAAACAAACCCCCAGTAGATTCCAAAAAGCTCACTGTTTATTGAATGAAGCAGTTTTCTGAAAATAAAACACTTTCAGCCAAATTTGAGAATGAGATCTGGTGAAACTAACCAAAGGTAGACATTCCCCTTAGCATATTCAAGCAAACTTGACAACCAAGCAGCTACACTTCAAATCTAAGACAAGCAAAAGCAGTAGCTCCAGGTTTAGTAAATTTTGTCTGTGTTAGTTGAAAGTTAGGTATTACAGCATTGTATCATGTCAGCTTCAGTGCAGAACACAAGCCTATTTGCTAGGTGACAGTCAACCAGATGTCATTTCTCAGTGGTTCATTTGCTTGGGTGAAAGCACATATCAAACTTCCTATAACTGAAATGTTACGAGTGCAATCACATTAGCAGTTGAAAAACAGTACTAAAATAGTTAGAATAACTTATCTGGTAAAACAAAGAGCAAGGTCAAATTTCAACATGCATGAAGCAACATGGCTACAAAATGAAGAAAAACATTACTCATACTAATAATAACTGGATAGCACACTGGGTTGCAACATAGGATTAAGAGAACACAGAGTGGAGCGACACTGGTGTTAATGACCACACCCTACATTAGCCATTGATTTCTCTGGCTGTGAGGGCAACACTACAGGGAAAGTATATACAGTAAAACTCCCCAAATGAAAATGAACACCAAACAAGTATGTATTAAATGAGCAAATGAAAATCCAGTGTTTACAAAACACTAGCATAATCTAATAAGTTGGAGCTCTTCCAAGTCTTCCTCCAAAAGACACCTTCTCAAACGTATATATAAAACAAGATACATAGAATAAAGCAATTAAAGTAACATAAAGACAAGTTAACTAAAGGGCACTTGCAAAACAGTAAACCAGATCTCAAATAAGGTGGCATTATAACAAGCTCATTTAGGAAAATATACTTCTCAAGTACTAAATTATAAATAAAAGTGCACCAAATATGCGTGAAATATAGATAAGAAATTTTTCTCATCTGCCCTTCTTTTCCAAGACAAAAAAAAAAAAAAATATATATATATATATATATATATATATATATATATATAAGCTAAGAGTTCACTCCTCTGGTTTCCATACGCCTTGATGTGTGCAAAGTGAGCAAGGTTCCCTGTGTTTGAGTTCAGCTCCTGAATGTTGAACACTGATGGAATCAATTGGTGCAACTTGTAAGTGTCTGTCACTGCCAGCAAAAATGTGATGTATGCGGCCTTCTCCCCAAATTTTTGTGACAAATATATATGTGTGTGTGTGTGTGTGTGTGTGTGCACATATATATATATATATATATATATATATATATATATATATATATATATAGATAGATTAGATATAGATATATATTAAAACAAACTCACTGCGAGAAAAATAAAGGAATATGCACTAGACGGAACTGGTATTAAGAGCTTTCGTCCTTTAATGATGCAAAGAACTTCAACAGAGTACAGTAACAAGGAAACAATGCTGCAGAAATAAATGGTAATATACTTATAAGATGTTTAACCAAAGAAATGAAGATTTTTAAAAAATACAAATACAATAAAAAATAACAGAAAAATTGAATTTTGAGTAGCTATGGTAACTAGCTTGGTCTATTTATAATATATACATATGTATGAAAAGGGAGGACTTTAGGTAAGCCCATGTAATGCACACTTTATGTTGATGTTCTCATTAAGACCAAGAGCAGCCTCGACATTCAGCAGCAATTGCCATTTCATTTCTCTGTCCTGTAAGAGATTATCACAATCACCAAAGAAAATATCAACTTGTTCAAGCACAAAGAAATGAAACCCTTAGAAATTAAAACAAACTTCCTTGTGTTTAGCCAAGGCATTATTATCATTGTTATGGCGCATTGCAAACAAATGTTCTTTAATCTGATCTGACAGCTTACGGCATGTCTTTTCAATATAAAAACTGCTGCAGGATTTGCATGTTGCTGCATACACTACAAACTTAGAGTGACAGTCGTAATATTTAGTAAAATGCACCACATAATTCCAATGTGGAAATGCATATTGTTCACCAGTGTAAATATATTTGCAGACTAAACAGTTATTGCACATATGCATTCCTTTGTGGCCTTGGTTAAAGTCAGGTTGTTCTGTATAAAATGGTGCATCTCTGTTTATAAAATGTATTATAAGGGTTCTAGTCTTTTTATATGCAAATCTGGGAGTAATGCCAAGCACCTTACGTACTGACTGACTGTGAGTAATAATGTCCCAGTTTTTCATGAGGATACTGCTAATGCCTGACATATCCCTGCTTACAGGAATTGGGAAGCTTAATGTCATATCTCTTTTAGGTTGATCATTGATTGTTTGGATAAAACCAAAGTGAATGATAGGCTGGAACTTAGTATAGCAGTTTGTTAGAACTTCCTCAAATAGTGTCTGTAATAATTCTTGGGGAAAAGCCGAAAGAAGAAGGAGAAGAAGAAGAATTCTTGGGGATAATTCTTTAACATAAATAGTCTTTGCAAAGAATATGATTCAGTGATAAAGATGTAACCACCACTAATTAAACAGGACAGCTAGTTAAATTGTCCTCGAACCAAGTTAACCTTCATAAAATAAGGATGTTGTCTGCAAAAGTCAGGAAATTATTCATGTATGTGTCTTTCATGAATACTGAAGAGTGTAATTGGCCAGTGGTAGAATCTAAAGTAATAGTAGTGTCTAAGAAAGTAACAGTGTCCACAATCAGAAATGATAAATTTAAAAAAACTATCAGATAATGACCTCACAAAATCAGGAAGCTCCTGTTCACTACCCTTCCATACAAAAAAATATCATCTATGTAACGATGATATAAGGCAAAGTTGGTTAAAACTTTTTATGAATGGTAATGATTCATGTTCTCCTGTGCTTAAGAAAAGGTTTGTGTATGCCGGGGCCATCTTAGAGCCCATTGCATCACCTTTTGTTTGTTGATAAACTTTACCATTAAAGAAAAATAAATTGCTGTGTAGCACTAAAGAAATCAATTCACAAATAAAATCTGCTCTGTTAGTAGCAAAGCCAACATATTTTGAAAGAAACAGCTTTATAAAATGCAAACCTTCTTTATGTGGTATGTTGGTGTATAATGATTCTGTGTCAAGTGTCACTAAGAAGCAGTCCGGTGTAATGTCTTTTAAAATAAATAATTCATTGTAAAATGCCCAGGAGTCCTTATTTTTTGTACATTGCACTATTGGGTTTAACGAATAATCCATGTATTCAGAGATATTTTCAGTTTTAGTTTTTTTGTTTCAAATAATATGTCTAAATGGTGAGTCAAACTTGTTTTTGTATATTTTAGGAATTCCGAACATCTTACCCAGTTGTGAGTTAGGGACAGACATAAAATAGAATTAATCTGAAGAAATAATGTTTTCTTTTTCTAGCTGTTGAAGTCTTTTGTCAATGCCTGCAAATTATGAACAAACTTTAAGTCAACAACCCTGTAAAACTCATTGTTAATTAGAGCTGACTCTATTTTGCATTTATACATGTTTTTCTTCATTAAAACAATCCCTGTGCCTTTGTCTGCTTGTTTTTCTGCAAGGGAGAAATTGAACCATTTGTCAGTGTCATTATTATGGCTAATATATACTGTAGATATATATGTATATGTATATATGTGTACACACACACACACACACACACACACACACACACACACATATATATATATATATATATATATATATATATATATATATATATATATATATATCGCCTTCACAATTATTGAATCTGACTTCATTGAACCCACATTGTTGAATCTTCATTATATCAAACTCCCGGAACAACGAAAATGAACCCTGGAAAGGAAACCCTTGGCCACCATGGTGAACCTTGCCCATCCTCCACTGTAGTGGGATCATAGAGTTGGTATATTTATTTAGGGGAGGATGGGGGTGTAGCCCCCCCACATGGAGTAATTTTTTGTTTTGCTGTCTGTTGTTTTGTCCTGGTGGTCGAGTGGTTCCTTTCACTGGGTTTATTTTTGTTGTTCCGAGACTTTGATATACTGAAGATTCGACAAAGTGGGTTTGGTGAAGTTGGATTCAATAATGTCAGTGTTCGAAGATACACACACACACACACACACACACACACACACACACACACACACACATATATATATATATATATATATATATATATATATATATATATATAGGTATAGATAGATATATATGTGTGTGTGTATATATATATATATAAATATATATATATATATATATATATATATATATATATATATATATATATATATATATATATACACACACACACACACACACACACACACACACACACACATGCGGAGGGGTGTTGAATAGTTGAGGGGTACGGGGGGCTTGCTTTCTCTAAAAGAAAAAGCTTTCTTTAAAATATTTTGTGGAGTTGAGTTCATGACAAGTTGAACTCTGTGACTTGAGACTTCACTAACCTGATTGTCAGGGACTCATAGGTGAAGTATTCTGTCTTGCATGTAGTGGGGATTTAGCAACAGATAGATGAAGTAACTGTTTGCAGACAATAGTTTGAATTCATTGTCAAGTGGGCAGCATTCATATTTAAGGAGTTTGCTGCATGAGGAAGCTCATATCTAATCAGATAGTCGTTAGCATTGTATGAGGATTGCACACACGCTGCTAATGGGTTGCAAAACAGGATTAAGAGAACATACAGTGGAGCAACACTGGTGCTAACAACCACACCCTACATTATCCATTGATTCCTTAAGCTGTGAGGGCAGAACTACAGGGAAAGCATATAAGACTCCCCCAAATGAAACTGAACACCCAGAAAGTATGTATCAAATGAGCAAATGAAAATCCAATGTTTACAAAAAACTAGCATATCTAATGAGTTGGAGTTTTTCTGAGTCTTTCTCCAAAAGGCACCTTCTCAAAAGTTTATTTATTTATTTAGTTAGTCAGTTATCTAACATTTGTCAACTGTGTTAGTCCGACTGGGCCAAAAGCCCTTTTTTCTGTGAAGGCCCAGTAAGAAAAGCTCCAAACATATACAGAATAGAAGATAGAATGCAAATAAACTTTACAATAACAAAAATGAAAAAAAAGAACATTTTTTTTATAATCAAATAGAATATAAGAAATTAACATTGATTACATTCAAGGTTGTGAGATACTAATATACAAAAAACTGTATGCGTGTAGTAATAACCCATAGTATAAGTAGTATGCAAATAAGGAAGGAAAAATAGAAGGTAGATTAAGTTGGAGCTGAGCAAGGGTAAGACCAAGATTTTACCAGGTAGTCCCTGAGAGATTTTTTTGAAGCCATAAGTATTAGAGATAGTTCTTAAACATAGAGGTACATTATACAAGATTTAGTGACAGAGTGATTGTAGAGAAGTTTGCCTATGTTTTTATCAGGTTTGTGAATTTCTAAGAGGCGAAGATCAGAGATTTGGAGAGTATATTTTGGAAAGTAGGGAGTGATGAGAGATGAGAGGGCAGGAGAGAAGAAGGGTTTGTTTAGGACAGTGTGTGTGAAGTGCAGCTGAACGAGGAAGAAGGAGTTGTTGGTAGAGTTCCAGCTTCTGCAGTTTTTTTAATGCTAAGCAGTGGTTGTAGTGGTAGGGGAGATGGGCAGCAAATCTAGCAATTTCATTGTATGTGATTTCAAGTTTAAGCAATAGATTGAATTGTATGCTGGTGAGTAAAGGTGTGGCATTCAATAGGGAGGGCAGTAGGAGGGCCTGAGCTAGAGAATGTTTAGCTTCAATAGTGAGATATTTTTTGTACCTATATAACATCCCTAGTTTTTGGTGGGTCTTTTTGATAGTCTGTTGAATATGAATATCGAATTTTAGTTGGTCATCGATAGTTGCTCCAAGCAGTTTTGTATAAGGTTCAACAGAGACAACTGTGTTATTTAGGGAAGTGACAGTGAAGGTATTTTGTGTTGTTGTAAAGACTTTGGGAGGAAGAGTAGAAGTTTAGTTTTCCTAGAGTTGAGTAGGAATTTATTACTGGTTAGCCAGTGCTCCAATGAGAGGAGTGATCCTTGGGTAAAGGTAAGGAGGTGGGTGAGATTGTCAGAACAGGATATAATTGTATAGGCATCAGCATATTGTATTAAAGATGACCGAGGGAAGGATGCGTAAAAGTTATTAGTGAAATTTTAAAATACAAGGGCCCAAGAATGGAACCCTCAGGAACCTAAGTTTGAAATGGGAGGAAGGGGGAGGTGGCAGACAGCCATCTGATGGATTGGAATTTATTGGAACGGTAACTAGAGAACCACTAAAGTGCAGAGTTGGAGAGAATAAGGTTAGAAAGTTTAACAGAAGAAGTTTGTGGGAGACAGTATCAAAGGCTTTAGAGAGGTCAAAGAAAAGACAGGAGATTAGCTTATTGTTGTCACGAGATCTTGCAATAGTTTGAGTGAAAGAAATGAGTGCTGTGGATGTGCTGTGATGGGGGTGAAAACCATGTTGGGTTGGGGTTAAGAGGTTTTCCTGCATAAGATAATCAAGGAGCTGCTTATGAATTCATTTTTTTCCACTATTTTAGATAAGGGAGATAGTCTAGCAATAGGTCTGAAATTAGTGGGGTCAGAAGACTAAGCTCCTTTTTGAAGGGGTAATGCATAGAATTTTTCCAGTTTTCCAGAACTATTGATTCTGGGATAGATATAGATATTAAAATAGAGAAGGGATAGGCAATAGACTTGGCAGCATGTTTAAGGAAGAGTGGAGGTAGGTTGTCAGCAGAAGGTGAGCATGGTTTAAGTTTGGGAAGATGGAGTGGGATTAGTAGGGGTGAGTATTATTGTCTTTGTTGTCATATTTTGAATAGAGTCAATAAAGAAGGGATTTAGACAGGTGGCTGTATCCAAGGTGGAGCTATTGGGACAGGAGTTATTAGGAGCAGAAGGACTGCCAGGATGTAGGAGCTTGTTGATGGTGTGCCAAAAGTGTTTGGGGTTGGAGTGGGGATTATTTAGTACCTTTTGGTAGAAATTTTTTTATCAAAGTTGACCTGTTTTTCGGTAAGATTTTGGACTTCCCTGTATGTTTGGAGATGATTAGGAGATTTTTTTCCCATTTTTTTCAGGCACTGTCTCTCTTGAGCATAAGGGTCTGAGTGGGTTGGGTTAACCACAGAGCAAAGTTGGGTTTAATTACAATTTTTCTGGTGGGACCAAGGAGTTCAGTGCTTTGAAAAAGGTATTGTTGAACTTGTAGATTGCATCACTGAGTGGGAGTTCATGGGGGAAGGAGCAGTTTAATCAGGAGAGCAGAATGTTGAAAGCATCAGGGTTAAAGTTAGTGAGGTGGCCACAGTCTTTATATAGTTGGGCTTTGTGCAATTGGGGGGAGTGTCTTTTAACATAGGTGGGAAGGTGATAACTAAGGGTATCAAAAAGAGTGGTGGCATTGTGGTAGAGATTTGGGTTAGAGATAAGGATCCAATCAAGTGTGGTGCCAGTACTGAAGTGTTCAGATGTGTGGGGGAAGAGATTAGTTGGGAGAATCCATAGTTGTTAATGCTAGTGATTGGAGAGAAGGAGGGTATTGCATTCCAGTCTACGTTAACGTCCCCCAGGATAATGGTTTCATAAGAGATATTTTCAGAAATCCAGGAGAGAAAGTGTTCAAGAGCAGGGATGTTGTTGCCACTTAGAATGTAGATGGTTACAATGGCTATTTTTTTGTAGTTGTTTAGTTTACAGTTTGCAGTGAGAATTTCTGTGGGGTGGAAACTAGGAGGAGTGGGCTGTACAGGATAGAGTGAAAGTTGTTCAGAGTATAGAATAGCTATACCTCCCTCTCTTTTGTTAATTCTGCCCTGGTGGATGATATTGTAGCCGGGGGGTAGGATTTCAGAGACAGTTATGTGAGGTTAAAGCCAGGTTTCAGAGAGGGTGAAGATATCAGGGGTGTAGAGAGGGATCTAGGAGTGAAGGGAAGTGATTTATTTGTTAAAGTTTGTATGTTCAGTGATATTACAGATAGGTTTTTGGGAGATGTGGGGGCGAAAGTTTGTGTAGGGCTGAGAGGAGAACAGATGGGAGTTAGTTTATGGATTGGGAAGGAAATGTGGAATGCATCAGTATGGATATGGGGTGAGAAGCTGGGGACTGGGCCTGGATTGGGATGAATATCACCAGAGAAGAGCATATTTATAGAAGATGGTTTATGTGACGTTGAGTTGAGGATGAAAAAGTGATACTTAGGCTTGATCTTAGTAGGGGAGAGGGGAGTTGAAGCAGCTAAATTTGTGCAGGGTAGTCTCATGGTAATTAAAGAGTGAGGGTGTAATAGTGAAATTAGTTGGGGTTTGTAGATCAGTGTGTGCACAGGAGAGAGTTGCTGAAGTGCAAATGTTAGTTAAAGGGAATTGATAGGAAGTGGAGATAGTAAGAATAAGAAGGAAGAGGGTATTTCGGAGAAGTAGTAGCATGTTATAAGGTTATGGTAAAGATGGGAGGGAAAGAGTGATGGAAATGTTATACGTAGGTGCAGATGAGATAGGAGGTAGGAGGGAAGAGTTATTATACTCAGGTGAAAGGGGTGTAGAAGTGGCTGCAAGGTAGGAGGGAGAAGTGATTGTGCTCAAAGAGAAAGTGGTAAAGTGAGTAGAGAAGGATGGATCAGGAATGTGGGCTGAGGTTTACGGAAATAGAGAAAGTGAGTTAATATGATTGGTCTGGAGGAGGAAGTTAGGACTTGTGAGGGGTGGTGTGATTAGTTAAAGTATAAATGTAATAAAAGTGGGGTGGGAGAGTGGAGTGACCCAAGCATAGAGAGGGCGAACAGAGCAGGCTGGACCCTGGATTGCTACTGTTGAATTAAAAAAAAAAAAAAAAACAACAATCAGTAAGTACTGCCTTTGAACTGTTTTAGTCTTATATCTGGAACAGTTCACTTAGAGAAAATATGACATAAGTAGGGTAGTGATGCAGGAGTGGCTAAACTAAGAAATTTACTAGGGCTATCAGTTAGGGAGAGCAAACACAGTTAACACAGCCAAAAAAGTATATATAAAATAAGATGTATAGAATAAAGCAATTAAGATAACATAAAGACAAGTTAACTAAAGTTCTTTTGCAAAACAGTAAAAACAGATCTCAAATAAGGTGGCATTATAACAAGCTCATTTAAGAAAATATACTTTTTGAGTATAAATAAAATTGCACCAAATATACATGGACGCATACTCAGATAGGAATTTTTTCTTTTCTGTCCTTCTTTACCAAGGCAAAAAAAATCTATCAGAAGAACAGAAGTAAGAGTTCCCTTATCTGGTTTCCATACACCTTGATGAGTTGGTATATGTTTGAGTTCAACTCCCTAATGTTGAACACTCTGATATATTAGAGTATGTATGTATGTATTCCAGCAATATATATATATATATATATATATATATATATATATATATGTATATGTATATATATATATATATATATATATATATATATATATATATATATGTCTACTTTGATTCACTGAAAACTCATTTCACTGAATTTCAAAATACTCACACCAAATCGGTGAAAGCTCAAATCACTGAAAACTCATTTCACGGAATCACATTTCACTGGGTGTAAGTTGTTGTTGCTGTTGTTGTTGTTGTATCTTTCGGCTTTTCCTGGTTAGGGATCGCCACAGCGGAACTCTGGTCCGCTAATGATTGGCAGTAGATTTTTACGTGCCGAGTTGCCAGCTCTGACGCACAACCTTCAACGAAGGTATGCCCATTCATGCATGTCTCCACACAGAAGACGCTCTAGCTGAGAATCGAACAGGACAACGTCATACTGTGAGGCAACAACGCTACTGCAGCACCACCACTGCAGTGTAAGTACTGTTGGGCAAATAAAATGCATATGTCCTTTTCCTCACTGTAGTGCGATCCTGGAGTTAGTGTGTATATGTATATGTATATATATATATATATATATATATATATATATATATATATATATATATATCTAGTTAGGGGGGTGGGGGTGTAGCCCCCCCCATCTGCTTTTGGTTTTATATTGTTAGCTTTCAGTGAAATGAGATTCCTAATTATAAAAGCTAAGTAGGTGGGGGGGCTATGCCACCTACACCCCCCAATATGGGGGACTGTGCACCCCACACTCCTCCAAACTATATATACTAAGGATTGCACTACAGTGGGAAAAAGGGCATATATGTTTTATTTGCCCAACAGTACTTATATTCAGTGAAATTTGATTTAGTGAAATGTGTTTTCAGTGAATCAAAGTAGACCCATATAAATAAATAAATATATATATATATATATATATATATATATATATATATATATATATATATATATATATATATATATATATATAGGTTTACTATCAAAATGTCAACATTTATATGGTCTAATGTTCATATGGTCGACACATTAATATTGAGTAGTTCATTTGGTCGACAGACAGTGCAGTTGACCTTCTGTTGACATTATGTTGACAACAGGCAAGGATTTATTGTTGTTAGCACTGTTGTGCGATCCTGGAGTTGTAATATATAAGTAGCAGGGGGTGTGGGGGGCGCACTAACTAGTGTTAGTTTGCAGGTGTTTGTCAACCATTTAAATGTAGACATTTTAATGTCAGCATTTTGAATTGTTGATGTAATGATTTCAACCAAATGAACGTTGACCATATAAAGGCCAACTTTGAGAGAAAAATCGCCAAGGACTCAAAAGACAATCATAAGGCCTTCTTTAGCTATGTTAGAAATCTGGGTGGAAACTCCCAGATATGCTCAGAATTAGTCCAAAATGATACAAAAATCACTGAACCCACAGACATTGCAAACATACTGGCAGACAGGTTCAGTGAAAATTTCTCCCCAAAAGGAGAAATATCTATCCCAGCAGAGTGTAGCCTCCCAATCATCTCAAATGCCCAGGTGAGAGCTGCTCTCTCTAAAGCTAAAAACACAGCATCAATGGGACTGGATGGTGTCCCTGGCTGTGTGCTACACGAACTCAATGAGGAACTAAACCCACACATAAGGCTGCTGTTTAATCTTAGCCTTACCACAGGATACGTACCCAAAGAGTGGCGTACGGCAACTGTGGTCCCACTCCACAAAGGCAGTGCTTCTACGGACCCTGGTAATTACCGCCCCATAAGCTTAACAAGCCTGGTCTGCAAAGCTATGGAGAGGATCATAATGGAACTCATAAATAAAGACATAGGGGACCTACAGACATTGGATCCTACCCAATTCGGCTTTGTCAAGGGCAGATCATGCCTCTTGAACTTGGTCAACTTTTTTGAAACAGTCACCAAGGCCATTGATGAGGGTAAGGCAGTTCACACAGCCTACCTTGACCTTGCAAAAGCTTTAGACACAATACCCCACTCGGGTATCATAGAAAAGCTCACCAGCTTAAATGTAAACCCATATGTCACAAGATGGGTTGCAAACTGGCTCAAGGACAGAACCCACAGGGTTAGAGTTGCTGGTGCCATGTCAGACTCCAAGCCGGTCACAAGCGGTGTCCCACAGGGCTCAGTCCTGGGCCCCCTCTTGTTCGGCATCTACTTTTCAGAAGTGCAGGCAAACATAGGAGGATTGTGGCTGACAAAGTTTGCAGATGACTGCAAACTGGGCGCCATAGTTGAAAATCCATCAGACACAGATATCCTTCAGAGAGGTCTCATAGAAACGGATAACTGGTGCCAGAGTCATGGCCTTAAGCTAAACACCAAAAAATGTATAGTCATACCCTTTGGTAAAAACAAGGTAACTCCAAGTTACCACATAGGTGGCAATCCATTAAGCACAGAAGAGGTTATCAGGGACCTGGGGACCCAAGTTGACAGTAACCTTTCTTTTGACACTCACATTGCCAAAGTGATTAGGAGGACCTTCTACATTGCCCACCTGATTATGAAGGGATTCACATCCAGATCAAGGGAGGTCATTGTTCCCCTGTACTCTTCACTTATCAGACCAATGATTGAGTACAATGCCCCATTTGGAATGTATCTTACCTGACACCTGCAGCAATTGGAAAGACCCCAAAAGTTCCTCACCAAAAGGATAAAGGGGCTCAAAAATATGCCATATGCTGCCCGACTGAAGAAACTCCAGCTCTATTCAGATGCATACCAACTGCTCAGAGGTGACCTGTGCCTGACATACAAGGCCATGTCCAACCCGGAATTAATGGACATGCTCCACCTCAAAAAATCCAAATCCACCAGAGCCACAAGAGCAAGAGACTTAAACCTCAACACGGATATAAATAGGACGTGCTGGAGGGACAGATTCATCACCCAGAGACTCCCTATGCTGTGGAACAGAATCCCGGTCCATGTGAGACAGAGCACCTCGCTGGCTCTGTTCAAGAGGAATCTTGACCAGTGGATGGGAGATCGTAGGTTTACCCCGGGGATCATCTCTGTATCACTGCTGGACAGAGGCACGCCAAACTAATGGGTATAGTATTCTTCAACCTAAGGGGTGGTGAAAGCCACACAACTCTGGCTAGGCTTATAAATGCCCTAGGGCAGATAGCCCAGTATGAACCTATGAACCTATGAATTTTGACATTTTGATAGTAAACCATATATATACATATATATATATATATATATATATATATATATATATATATATATATATATATGTATGTATGTTTGTGTCTTTCGGCTTTTCCTGGTTAGGGGTCGCCACAGTGGAACTCCGGTCCGCTAATGATTGGCAGTTGATTTTTACGTACCGGCTTGCCAGGCCTGACGCACAACCTTCAACGAAGGTACGCCCATTCACGCATGTCTCCACGCAGAAGACGCTCTAGCTGAGAACCGAACTGGACAGCGTCTTACTGTGAGGTGACAACACTACCGCAGCACCACCACCACGGGTGTGTGTGTGTGTATATATATATATATATATATATATATATATATATATATATATATATATATATATATATATATATATATATATATATATATATATATATATATATATATATATATATATATATATATATATAGGGATGTGTGTGTGTGTGTGTGTGTGTGTGTGTGTGTGTATATCCCAGCAAGAGAGTCTCTGGTTTGATTTTCAGCTAGAATGCCTTCTGTGTGGAGTCTGCATGCATGCCCTCCCTACAGTCATGTTGGTTTACTTCCGGTGCTCTGATTTCCTACCACATTCCAAAGACAAGCATCAGGTGGATTGGACACTCTAAATTGGCTGTAGGTAAGAGTGTGGGCATGAGTGAGTGGTGCGAATGAACTACCCTGGCAAGGCTAGCCCCCCTGTGCTGTAAACCTTGGCTTGAGATGATTGTCACTGTGGAAGTGACACCCTGACCCCTAGTGCAAAATGGGAAAAAGGGTTGAGGATGGATGGATGTATATATATGTATATATGTGTATGTGCGTGTGTGTGTGTGTGTGTATATATATATATATATATGTATATATATATATATATATATATATATATATATATATATATATATATATATATATCTATATAGGTTCCCCTCATTTCTTCAACTATTCAGAACAGTGAAACTCTGGTCATCGAAGACCAGAGGATCGAAGTTTTGAAATGTTGAACCCTGTGAATGGAGATCACTGTACTGTGTAGAATGGGAACTTTACCATTCTTTTCACTGTAGTGCGATCTTGGATTTGCTATATTTAAGTATCAGGGAGTGTGGGGGTGCAGGGGGACTTGCTGCCCTGCAAAAATATGAAATTAGCAGTGTTAGTGTTTTATATCTTTTTTTCTGTAGGTTCGACATTTCAGAACTTTGATCCTCTGGTCTTTGATGATCAGAGTTTTGCTGTTCCAAAAAGTCGACAAATGACGTAGACCGATATATATATATATATATATATATATATATATATATATATATATATATATATATATATGTGTGTATGTGTCAAAGAAAAGGAAGGCAGAATACCCTTTAAATGTCACAAACACCCCTACGAACTGGAAACAGCAGACAAGTTATAATTGTAGACAAAGACAAAGGTCCATGAAAAGGCAAAAGTCCATTCAAACACAATTGCTTGAGCAATAATGATATCCAACAACGAGAATAAAACAACTGATTTAATTAAAAATGTGAGCGCTTTCGCGGATAAAACGTTCCACCTCATCAGACATTACATAATGATTTTATTCTCATTGTTGGATATCATTATTGCTCAAGCAATTGTGTTTGAATGGACTTTTGCCTTTTCATGTACCTTTGTCTACAATTATAACTTGTCTGCTGTTCCCAGTTCGTAGGGGTGTTTATGATATATATTAGTAACAAAGACTTAAAAAATGCTATTGGTAAACACAGTTCGTTTTGCCACTCATTCCAAAAATTTAGGTCTTGTAACCCCTGAACAGCCATTTCATGACAGGTTTTTGCCTTTAGTCACAAGATCCAGGATGCATTTTTTTTTATAATCACATCATTTTACCTGTGTTTAGAGTCTGCATTTTACTATGGTGATTTGTTCCTGATACACTGGAAGATAGTGTGTCTTTTTAGCATTAAATAGTTTATTTTCCATTTTAGTTCTCAGAATTATTGCTTTTAACACAAGTAATGTTCCCCAACAGATCAGGTACATCATCTTTAACATATGAATGTATACACACTGATGTCTTTTTAATTCAATACTATGTAAGGGCTACCTTTCCCTTATTTTATTTTAACTTCCGGGCTAACATTTTTTTTGCCTCCACTTTTCACCAGCCAGATAATTTCTAGCCACATTACAATACATTGAGCGATAATTTTTGACAAAGAATTACAGCAATAGCTTTTTGTTTACTCAGTTTATGTTGCCACCACTTCCTTCTGTTATAGGTTTTATTGAACTTCAGTTCTATGTGAACTTATATGGCAATTTTCTCTGGGTGCTGACTTAATCACAGGTCTGAATAATACTCTATTAAAAGTTGCTACGTAGCCTCAGTTAACCCCTGAATAGCCACTTCCTTTTTGATCCTACTAACATGTTTATGCTAAATTTCACCATGGTTTGTTTGTTAGCACTAACCAGTTTTACTACAATTTTATTGCGTTAATATTTTATTTAATCATTGAATTTATTGGCTGTTTCTACAGACTGCTTTACTTTATTTAGTGGTCCACACACTATGTACTCACTGGCCATGGTGGTACAGCAGTTAGTGTTGTTGCCTCACAGCAAAAGGTTCTTTGGTTTGATTCTCAGCTGGTGTGCCTTCTATGGGGACTCTACATATCCTCCCTGTGGTTGAATGAGTTTTAAAGACATGCAGGTAGGTGTGTGTGTCTGCGTGCCTCTGTGAAGGTTGGGCGCCAGGCTGGCAACGAGACACCATAAAAACTTCACTGCCAATCAATCTGCAGACCGGTGATCTGCTGTGGCAACCCCTAACTGGGAAAAACCAAAAGACATTGCTTAAACTATGTACTCACTCATTACAGTTTTTTCTGAAGAAGTTCTTGACAGTAATAAAGAATGAAAGCGCTCAACACCAGTTCAACTCTGTTCTTTTCTCCAGGGTGAAAGAAGCTTTTTTTTCTTTTTTTTTTAATTAAAGTTTATTTTACCAGTTTAAATTTTCATTTAGTATATGTATATCTCTCTCTCTCTCTCTCTCTATATATATATATATATATATATATATATATATATATATATATATATATATGTGTGTGTGTGTGTGTGTGTGTCACACACACACACACACACACACACACACACACACACACACACACACACACACACACACACATATATATATATATATATATATATATATATATATATATATATATATATAGGTTTACTATTGTTTGTTCGAATAACAAAACATTTGCCACTCAAAACAACAAATAGTATACCCGAACAAAGACATTCCAACCAGCCATAATGTCGACCCAAATGATCGATACATTTGAGTCGACATTGTGGCTGAAACTATCACATGATAGCCATATAGGAGCTGATGTAAATCAGACTCCTATATGACATGCCACGTTTTGGCAGGGGGGCAACACCCCCTACTAATATATTCTAACTCCGAGAGTGCACTACAGTGGGTATATGGATGAATATCCAATCTCCACTGTACCGTGATCTCCGTGCAGATAGTCGAATACACTTATACGAATACACTACTGCATTTGCATAAATGTGTTTGACTATACCATCCATTTATGTTTTGTGCACGACATTCTGATTTTCGGCAGCAGTGCTACCGACAGAATGTCATTCGCACAAACCACACACACACACACACACACACACACACACACACACACACACACACACACACACACACACACACATACACACACACACACACGTAGCATGCCCAACAGCTCTGGGTTTGACATAGCTTTGTATGTTAGACAGAGATCACCTTGGAGTAGACGATATGCTAGGGAGTAAAGCTGGAGATTTTTGAGACGGTCAGCGTAGGGCATATGTTTGAGTCCCGTAATCCTCTTTGTGAGGTATTTTTGTGGCCTTTCCAGCTGTTGCAGATGTCTTGTGAGGTGCATTCCAAAAGGGGCATTGTACTCAATAATGGGTCTAATGAGAGCTGAGGAGAGGGGAACAATGACCTCTTTTTTTCTGGATGAGAACCCTTTCATGATGAGGTGTGCCACACAGAAGGATTTCCTGACTACTGTGGTGATGTGATTAACAGAGGAGAGACTACTGCCCACCTGAGTCCCAAGGTCTCTTATCACACCTTTGGCATTAAGTGGACTGCCACCTATGTGGTAGTTCATGGGTACAGAGTTTTTACCAAAGGGGATGACAATGCACTTTTTGGTATTGAGCTTAAGGCCTTGGCTCTGACACCAGGCATCAGTCTCATTGAGGTCCTTCTGTAGGATGTCCACATTGTTTCGGGACTCGACTATGGCACCTAATCTGCAGTCATCTGCAAACTTTGTCAGCCAGTGGCCCTCTGTGCTAGCCCATACTTCAGAGAAGTAGATCCCAAACAGGAGAGGATCTAAGTCTGAACCCTGTGGTACTCCATTTGTCACAGGTTTGAAGTCAGATTTGGAGTCTGCAACTTTTAGTGTATAGGTTTTGTCAGTGAGCCAGTTGGCAGCCCACCTTGTGTCATATGGATTTATACCCAGTTTAGTGAGTTTATCTATGATTCCAGAATGGAGGATGGTGTTGAAAGCCTTGATGAGGTCAATGTAAGCTGTGTGAACTGCCTTACCCTCATCTACGGCTTTGGTGACTGCTTCAAAGAAGTCGATCAGGTTTAGGAGACATGATCTGCCCTTCACAAACCCGAACTGGGTGGGGTCCAGAGTTTGGAGGTTACCAATGTCTTTGTTTATATTTCCATGATGATACGTTCCATGGCCTTGCAAACCAGGCTCGTCAGGCTAATAGGTGATAGTTCCTTTGGTCTGTGTTAGCTCCCCCTTTGTGGAGTGGTATAATTGTTGTTGTGTATCATTCAGTGGGTACAAAGCCTGTCGTAAGGCTATAACTGAATGTCATGCTTAGGTGGGGAGCCAGTTCATTCTGAAGTTCATGTAGAATGCAGCCTGGGATGTTGTCCAGTCCCATGGATGCTGTGTTCTTGGCTTTGGAGAGTGCAGTTTTTACTTACTCAGTTGTGATTTCAGGGGCACTGCATTCTTCCAATATGGATATGGGCCCTTTAGGGGGTGAAGGGGGGTAAAGTTAGCAATGAACCTATCAAGCAGGATGTTGGCGATATCAGTTGATTCCATAATTTTTGTGCCATTGTGCTGTAACTCAGAGCAGATCTGGGTGTTGCCATTGAAATGCTTGACATAGCTATAGAATGCTTTGTGGTTGTCCTTAGAGTCAGTGGCAATCTTGTTTTCATAGCTGACTTTGGAGGATTTTATGAGGAATCTCAGCTTCTTACTGAGGCTGACCAGGGAGCTCCTCCACTCGAGGGATTTTACTCTCTTTTGCAACAGTTTCTTCCTTCTGTTGTAGAGTTTATTTATAGGAGGGGACCACCAGATTGACTTTCTTTTTTTGGAGGATAGCGTCTTGGTTCTGTTAGGGATAGCACGATCCATGCACTCGTGTAAGTGCTTATAGAGTGCATTTGTATAAGATTTGGCAGTTATAACTGTATTGTCCATCTGCATGGGTGTCGTGAAGTTGGCCACTTCTGTCTTAAGAAGCATGAAGTTGGCTTTGGAAACATTTTTTACCAGTAGTTTTCTTAATGGGGGGTGGGGGCGGGATGTGGATATCTATGGTGATTAGCTTATGGTCGGATCTGACCAACAAGCAGTTGACTCTGGTGTGGAACACCGGTCACTCATGTTGGTAATGACTAGGTCTAGGATATTATTGCTCCTGGTGGGGGTGGGGATAAATTGATCCAGGGCATTGGAATTTATGAATTCTAGAAAACGTTGAGTGAAAGAGTTGGTACATGAGTAGTTTTCCCAGTTAATGGTGGAGTAGTTGAAATTGCTCATTATTAGGATGATTGCTTGAACCCTAATATTTTCTAGTATATCAAGAAAAGAGGAGTGGGAATCCTGGGGCATGGTGGGGATCTGTAGCAAGTTACAATATGGATTGCAGTTTTGTCCTGAGTTAGTTGCACTTGGATAATTTCGGATGCATTATGTTGGGCAACTAGTCTGGAGGTGTGGTTATCCTTAATGAATATAGACACACCTCCACCCTTGGTGTTCCGGTCTGGGTTAGATGGCCGAAAGGTATGGTATGAGTTATATCTTGGTAATGTAGGGGTGCACTCTGGAGCCTTGAACCAGGTTTCAGTCACTACACAGATATCCATGTTCTCCATTTTAAGGAGTGCCTCGAGTGAATGCATTTTGAGGTTTAGACTTCTAGCATTGAGTAGCATTACCCCCAGTTTTTGCTTGCCTGTATCTGTTAGGGTGGTGGGCTTGTCATTTGAACCTTGCCTAAAAAAGGCACTATTGGAGCAGCAAGAGCCTTAGCCAGTATCTGGAATCCCAGGGGTGACAGGTGCGGGCCATCTCTGCCAAAACATTGTGGACTGTTGACCATGTCATCCCAGGCAGACAGATACTGGATCCCCTTAGAATGATACTATAAGCCCAGCCAATTGTTGAAGTCAATCATTTTGTCCTTCTTTTGAATTTTGTCCTTGTACTGCGGTATCATTTTGAGTGAAGGTAGGATGCTACTCAGGGCTAGGGTCATACCTGCCCGGATTACAAGATCGGAGAGCTCCTCCATGTCTCTTTTTATGTAGTCCAGAGAGGTACAGCTCAGGTCATTTACACCAACATGGACAATGACTGAGTCATATTTGTACTTGTTGTGGAGTGACCTGAGTGCGTGGGTTATGTGGTGGATCCTGGCACCCAACAGGCAGCTAACAGTAACCTTCTCCTCTATTCTGGTGAGTGGAACATCGGTGTGCCTGACTATAGAGTCACCTATGACTAATGTGTTAGATACGTTGTTTTGCCTTATGGGCTGTGGTTGAGTGGCACACTGAGTCTGTGTGTTATGTGTCTTTTGGGTTGTGATGAGAGGGTGGAGGTTGCTTGCGTTTCTATTTTGGAAGTCTATGTTGCTTGGGCAGATTCTTACTGAGAGCCTCTGAGAATGTTTTTGTGTATCTATGTGTGGGTTTTGGTGGTGTAGGTATAATGTGACTATGTGATGAGTGTGGTGTGGAGCAAGTGTTTACCTTCTCCTCCTGACTGACAAGTTCAGTCTTGGGTTGAGAGAGCTTTGCCTCCAGTTTGGCTAGATAAATGCATCTCTCACAGATTGTAGTGTTGGGTGGTAGGAGGAGAGGGTGGCCAGTGTACAGGAGGCAATTGCTACATAGGTTCATAGGTTTATACTAGGCTATCTGCCCTAAGGCACCTTATATGAAAAAATACTGTGCCCATTAGTTTGTTGTGCCTCTGTCCAGCAGTGACACAGAGATGATTCCCGGGGTAAACCTATGATCTCCCATCCACAGGTCAAGATTTCTCTTGAACAGAGCCAGTGCTCTGCCTCACATGGACGGGATTTTATTCCACAGCATAGGGAGTCTCTGGTGATAAATCTATCCCCCTCCATACGTCCTATTTATATCCGTGCTAAGGTTTAAGTCGCTTGCTCTAGTGGTTTTGTTTTTGAGGTGGAGCATGTCCATTAATTCGGGTTGGACATGGCCTTGTATGTCAGGCACATGTCACCTCTGTTTCTTCAATCTGGCAGCATATGACAGATTTTGGGAACTTTTGGGGTCTCTCCAATGCTGCAGATGTCGGGTGAGATACATGATCATTGGTCTGATAATTGAAGAGTACAGGGGAACAATGACCTCACTAGATCTGGATGTGAATCCCTTCATGATCAGGTGGGCAATGTAGGAGGTCTTTCTAACCAAAGGCCACTGTCAACCTGGGTCCCCAGGTCCCTGATAACCTCTTCTGTGCTTAGTGGATTGCCACCTATATGGTAGCTTGGGGTTACCTTGTTTTTCCTGAAGGGTATGACTATACATTTTTGGCGTTTAACTTCAGGCCATGGCTCTGGCACCAGCTATCTGTTTCCGTGGTCCCTTCTGAAGGATATCCGTGTCGATGCACTTTCCACTATGTTTGCAGTCATCTGCAAACTTTGTCAAAAGTCCTCCCATGTTGGCCTGTACTTCTGAGAAGTAGATGCCGAACAATAGCCTGTGGGACACCACTTGTGACTGGCTTGGAGTCTGACATAGCGCCAACAACTCTAACCCTGTGGGTTCTGTCGCCAGTTTGCAACCCATCTTGTGACATATGGGTCTACATTTTTTCTACAATTGCAAGGTCAAGGTAGGCTGTATGGACTGCCTTTCCCTCATCAATGGCCTTGGTGACTGTTTTTGACCAAGTTCAAAAGGCATGATCTGCGGTCCAATGTCTGCAAGTCCCTATATCTTTGTTTATGAGCTCCATTATGATCCTCTCCATAGCTTTGCAGACTAGACTTGTTAAGCTTATGGAGGGTCCATAGAGGCACCACCTTTGTGAGTGGGACCACAGTTGCCGGCTGAGATTAAACAGCTGCCTTATATGCGGGTTTAATTCCTCATTTAGGCACACAGCCAGGGACACCATCCGGTCCCATTGATGCTGTGTTTTTAGCTTTAGAGAGCAGCTTTCACCTGCGCATTTGAGATGTCTGGGAGGCTACACTCCGCTGGGATAGTTATCTCTCCTTTAAAGTTTGCACTGAACCTGTCTGCCAGTATGTTGGCAATGTCTGTGGGTTCAGTGATTTTTGTATCATTCTGGACTCATTCTGAGCATATCTAAAAGGCCTTATGATTGTCCTTTGAATCCATGGCAATTTTTCTCTCAAAATTGGCCTTAGTTGATTTTTGTGTTTTTTACTAATAATGATCAGGGTGACTTTTTATGGATTTTGTTCTATCATGTAATAGCTTTCTCCTGTTATGGTACAGTTTGTTAATGGCTGGGGTCCACCAGAGTGGACAAGAGTCTTGGTTTTATTTGGGATTGCCTGATCCATGCAGTCCTGGAGGTGTTCCACTGGCTCAGGGGCCTTGAAGGATACCACACCAGTTTTGAGTAGTGTGAAGTTTGCTTTAGAAGTTCTTCACTGTGGTCTTTTTGTTTGGGGTGGCGGGATGTGGATTTCCAGTGAGATTAGTTTATGATCAGATCTCACCAATGAGGATATACTTCCAGTGTGGAGCATTTGTCCCCATGTTTGTGATAATGAGATCTAGTATATTTTTTCCTCTTGTGGGAACAGTGACTAGCTGTTCCATGGCATATGAACTCCAGGAACCGTTGGGCTAGAAAGTTAAGTAATGTTCCCAGTCTATATTGTGTTTGGAGATACATTTATACCCTCCAGTGTCTTCAGGAAGGCTGTGTGGGGTTCCTGAGTTTGAGAGGGTGGCCTGTAGCATGCTACAATTTGTAGAGCAGTTTTGCCTATGGTTAGTTGCACCTGGATGGTTTCCGAGCTTGCCACCAACCTGGATAAATATGGATACAGGTTTTGGGGCGGAGCATGATATGAGGTAAAACCTAATAGTGCGGGGTGCTCTCAGGAGCCTTGAACCAGGTTTCAGTTACAGCACAGACATCGATGTTCTCCATACTGAGTTCTGGCATTGAGCAGCAATATGCTCAATATATGTAATGTATACATTGCCCCAAGATGCCCAGATTCATCAGGTAGACATCGGGTAGACAGGAAAGAACACCGGGAGCTGTCCCTTGGACATGTCTGGGTAATCACTTTTTTCCTCTAGGCAAGTGAGGGAAGTACTAGAGTTGTTTCCTCGAAGTAACTTGAGGATGATAAGTACAAAAACTGTTAACTACTAGGTAATGAGAAAGGTTGAGTGCTTCAGTAATTTTGTAAGCTTATTTAGAGTTATATACTTGTCCAGCTTTTTATGTGAGGCAAACTTTTCACCATTTAAGTTGTGCATGTCTGAACATCTTAGTGATATTAGATGTGCTAGGCAGTCCAATGCTTTGTATAAAGACAGTATTAAACATCCAACAGCTAATTTTAGATTTGCAATTATTGATAGAATAATGTTTAACAATAAAAATAAATCAGATTGGCATGGTATTTTGGATAAAAAAAGAGAAAAAAAAATGAATAATTCAGCTAGGGGCATTTTTTTCTCCAGGCCTTAATGAACATCTTTAATTAACCAATGGGATGTCCTTTGATGGTTTTTAAACAAAGGGGTGGAGGTATGTGTGTTTTTGCACTGAAGAAGGCTTTGTAGTTGAAACTGGTATGCTAATGGTACTACTGTACTGAAAAAAGTGTGATGAAATAAATAATGATTGCTGACATATGAGTGCTGCTCATTTGCTTTTTGTATCCCCATGACAAAACCAAAATGCCGAGAGTGTAGCTGTATAAATATTTGAATTTATAATTAAGTCAGTTATGATGTGTTTCATAGTTTTAAGAAGTAGACAAGTTAAAATAATGCGTTAATATTTCCCAGGGTCAATGTTAGGACCCCTTTTGTGAAGGAGCATCACAACGGCCATTCACAATACTTCAGTACATATCCTGTGGTTAAGTGTAAGTTAAGTACGTTCAGGAGGGGTTCCATTAGGGCATGCTCAGTGTTATTCAATAGACAACCAGATGAAATGCCTGGACTTGTGAAACTTGTAATTTTAGTTTCTGAGACCACAGCTAGGACATGTTTCTAGCTAATCTTAGGGGTGTAAGGAACTTGGATATTTGTGGGAAATAATTTCTTGACAACATCAGCATATGTTGGTTTGGTACAGTCATACAGAGGCACTGGTGGTGATATGGGATGCTCACAGACCATCATTGTTTTAGGTGAGAGGTTTGCCTCCATTTTTTGTAAATACATACACCTCTTACAGATGTTGTCATGTATGTCAAACAATTATTCCTTGTCTGTGAGCAACTGGCAGCTCCCTCATTCTTAAGAATGCAAATTGCTATGAGGCTGACAAGAGAAGGAATGCAAATTAATTAGTCTTCTCTGTCAGACAGTTAAGTCTATATCTTGCAAAGGATAAGTATTAACAAATTATTTGTAGTTTATTCAATAGGTACAAGGTGTCTTAAGTGCAATAGGTTATGATATAATTGAGATCAAGAGGTAACAATGACAATGTTCTAGCAAAGGCAGAAGTAAATAGCATCAACAAGGGTACGAACAACAGCAAGACATTAGTAAGTGACATCAGCAGTTATGACAGATAAACCTTAGTGATAACATCATAGCAAGAATAAATGAAGAACATGGTGGCACTTAAACAGCAACAACAAAAGAATATCTGACGGCACATTGCTACACAACAACACACATACTCACTGCACAGCTAACACAACTAATGACAATAAGCTCAGCTAACAGTACCTTGCAGCTCACAGAGCTATTAGATAATAATGGAACAGAAAACCAATGAACTGAGTAGAGGCAGGGAGCACACAACTACAAACAGTGTCATTGTGTCTATGGAGTACATGTAGCAACAACAGTATTGGGAGTGTGACACTGTGCAAACACAATGAACTTATGGCAAGCAAGTAAACCAATGAAAATGCTCGATGCAGCACACTGGCCAATAGCAACAGCACGTGTTCCAAGGCTCAGAAGTTTAAAAACAGCCTTGCTCCTTCTGCTCTTACTGGTGAAAACCAGCAAAGGAATTCAAACCAAAATTACTTAAAACACAATATCAGATTACAGCTAGCAGAATACATTCAAATAAAATAAAGGAGACTTATCCAAGATTTTGTAGGCTTGGAGGTGCTGTCAAAACCTGTAAATCAGGTTATAATTAGGGACATTCCATTCAGTGTGAAGCTGCTCTTTTGTAAGTGAGAGTGATAACCCATATACACATGCTCAACTAAACGCATGCTAAAAAAGTCCTGAAACACTCAAAAAAGTACACTTTAGAATAAAAACAGCAATTGTGTAAAGTTTTAAAGTACTCAGAAGCCTAAAAACAGCCTGGATCATTCTACTCCAAAGAAAAACAACAATTTATTTTTGTAACATTTTTATTATCACTTAAGACATAGGCAAATATACATTAACAGAAAAGAAAACATTTTTCCATTTAAATGTAATATACATCATATATATTTTCTTTCCCACTATCCTCAGTCCAACATTGCAAAAAATTGCTAAATTCTTGCCTTCCCTTAAACCCCACTCTTCCTCCTCCTGAACATTATTATGCATGTATTATTCCCAGAATTTTCATTTACTTCTATATACTTTGCTCCTTCCTTTTTCTAATGATCCCTCTTCCAGTTCTTTTATCTCTTTTATAATATTCAATACCTCAGATACATTTGGTGTAGACTTTGATTTCTATTTTCTAATAATTCATTTTTGGAAGCCTGTTTGAAAATACACTAACGGTTCTCTCTAGGTTTTAAAAACTAAATACTTTTCAAACAAAACAACCCAAAATAAATGGAGGACAAACTAATAAAATTCAAACTTTTTAATGATCAAGTGCTTTCAACATAAATGTGGTCTTCATCTGAATCAATTTAAAATAAACAATGATGATGAATTAAATAAACCCACTATTTGTTAGCTGATCAACTGCATAAAAACCATCAGTTAACAATGTAAAAGATTTCTCAGAAAGACTACAACATATAATATATAATGTTTATACTTTATGTTAAAATTCCTGCTCAGAATCACCTTAAAATTCACAATGTTATTTAAACCTGGTAAAGTGTGTATGTATTAAGCATAATTTATTTATTTATTTGACATTTGTTTATCGGGGTGGTCTGACTGTGTCTATAGAACCCATTTTCAGCAGCGGCCTGGGGAAAAAAGCTGCACGTACAGTACAATAACAATACAGTAAAATCCAGTACAATACAAATCACATTAGAAATACTATACAAAATAAGTTGAAACAAATGATGTTACAAGATGATACAATATATACTACACACCTAGACAATTCTATAGGGTTAAAAACACTACAGACAATAATAGTCACTCTCAATATACATGATGTAGTGTCCAAAAAATAGTACGTAGGTAGAGCAACGTGTGACACTGACTACTATAGTACATGAAAAAAAATAGAAGGTTAGTTTCAGTTAGGAAAATAATAGCTGGAAAGTCAGTGATACAGAAAGATAGTGAGAGGGTTGAGAAGAATAGAACCAACAAAGCCTGAGCAGTAGCTTAAGGATATGGTGAAGAAACAGAGGAGGAGTTAGAAGAGACTGAGGATCTTGCAGACTGTGAAGGATTGAAATGTGACAGAAGAGAAGGATGAGGCTAGTGTGGAAGAAGAGGAAGTGCTGAGCATCAGGCAGGCTTTATGCAGGAGCAGAGCCATGTCTTTTTGAGATGATTTTTTTTAAGAAGGCTTTGAAATGGGTTAGACCAGGCATAGACCTGGTAGCTAGAGGTAGTGAATTCCAAAGTGTAGAGACAAAGTATGAATACAGTGAGTGACCTGGTTTTCTTGTGGGTTTTGAGATAGCTAAGAGATTTTTGTCTTCTGATCTTAGGCATCAATTTGATGTGTAAGGTATGACTAGATTGGTTAGTGCAAGATCTTTATATTCCAATTCTCCCACTTTGTCACCATTAAAGTTACTAAGAACATAATCTATAACATGAAACAAAAATGTTTTAAACTGATTAAATTCTGTGGAACGTTTTCCTAAATCATTATCAGTATTCTAGATTTTGATCACATGATGATGTTCAAATATACAATTCTTTAATACCGTTAGTCTTTTCTATGCAAACTAGTTCACAGGAAGAGCGTTCTGCTAAGTAAACAACATATTTAGATCTGCAAGTTTCCTTTTTAATAAAATATGGACTGTCTGATATAAATCCACACACACAACAATTCTGAGATTTGAAAGTACCCCATTTATTGCCATAGTTATTATATTTTCCTTTTACCTTTTTTGTGAATAAATAACAGTTTTAATCCTGTAACTTTAGTAATGACTTAATTAGCTCTAAATTAGCACTAAATATTTTCAGTTGTTTTGAATGACCATTTCAATAGCCTAACTATCTAAAGAATGTACCAGTGGCATAGATACTGTCCAATGTTTGTTATTACTGTCACGTTTTTTTCTCCCCTCAACCAACCTCTTCTCTAATTTTGCTTATAATAAGTACTGCACATTTAAGTCCAATATAGTAGTCACCAGCCTGACCTGGCACTGGGAATAAACAAAAATCCCTTTTGTAGAACACTTATTTCACTATTATCCAAATTTCTGACTGTCAAATTAAAAAAATTATAATGTAAAGGGATTACCTTGCTGGTAATTGTCCGATCACATTTGTGTACAAACTGTTCATTTGTGCCACTGGCATTTGTGCTACTTGTGCCTGTGTCCTCTTCATGTTCTGTGGGTTTTCATTCATCCAAACCCTTTGTGTTTGCTTCGCAAGATGCGTTGGATTTAAATGTTTTTGTTAAAATCTTCTTGTTCTGCTCGGAAAAAAAGTTTGTTTCTTGAATTAATACTGTCTGATTAACCACTTCTTCACTTACAAACTGGTTCCTTTCTACTGATTTTATAAGTATGAAAGATACTAGGGGAAATTTATTAAGGCTTACACAAATTTTTATTCATACATAACTGGAAACAATTTTTAGATTCAGTAAACATCGCTTAGTGACGTGCAAGCACGTGCTAATAGGGAAACATCTGTGCAATGCAAATTTCCACATAAGAAGGTGAATCATATGCAAATCAGCCAGGTGGAGTGATCCAACAAGCAGAAAGGCATCCTTGCAGACGCTGAGTCTGTGCTCGCAGTGTACATGGAAAGTTTCCACATACAGGAGTCTACAAAGACAGAAGGGGATGTAAAAGTCCACAAATATGGACATAACTTCCCTGAAAATGTTAGATCTCGTACATAAATGTGCAAAATATACATTGTGGATGTCTGAAAAAGGAAGGAAATATGTAAAAGTAATAATAATAACTTTTTAATAATTTCCACGTTTGCCACCTATGCACCATATTCTGCAAACATGCTTAACAGAAAAATAAAAAATAATTGTAAAATAACATTTATAATGTAGTTTACACAGACCTTGTGTCTGGTCCATACAATGGTGCATTTGTGCTATTGCCCAGCTTACACGGTTATGAACCATGCAGTTTCCAGGCTGTCAGCATGTATATGTATGCAAATGAGGTGCATTTGTTAAATCGCTAAAAGGAGCAACTGTGTCCACATATCCACTTCATGCAGGCGCCTACATGGTCATGATATTCCCACTGAAGATGGATGAATTCAGGGTTGTGTGTTCTGTTACTTTTAGGATTGTTTGGTGCTCAGTGCGCCTGTTTGTGAGGTGCACCTCGTGGGTTAGTGTGTTCACGTGAACAGACCACCCAAGTCACAGTGATGACGTAGGCAGCTCTCAATTAAAACTGGATATATTCAGTTAATAATATATACTTTTGTATAAGCTATGCTGAGCGATGTGCAGTATTGCACAATAAAGTAGGGCCTTTAAATCATGTCAGTTACATGCTAGGCAGGTGAACTGCATCATAATTACCCAGTCCCACATGATGGATCTACAGCAGAACTGTGTAAAGTATGCATACACCCTACATTCTGATTTTCCCCTCAGTACTCTGAACCATTGGAGTAGAGACTTGGAAATTTTAACTGAGATAATGTGAGGGGCTGCTGCAGCTATTCTACATCTTTATGTGCTAGATGCTGAAGTCAGCGCTTCTGGTGCTGCTGATGATAGGCCTAGGCCGAGAAGGAGAAGAGTGTCCAGGCCCAAGGTAACCTTCTAGGAGCTATATGAGCTAGAGATCATACAGCACTACAGGGTGGACAGGGACATATTACAAGAACTCAGTGAGCTCTGCCGCCCTCCACTGAGAGACAGCGATAACAGAGGGGAACACATCTCACTGGAAACAAAGGTATGTGTAGCCCTAAGGGTACTAGCTACAGGTACTTTTCAAAGACAAACTGGGGACATGATGGGGGTGTCATAGACATCTGCATCCAGGATACTCCACCAATTCCTGGTTGCTATGCTTCCACATGCCAGTGAGCACATATATTTTCCCCTTTCCCCTGAGGTGACGGCCAGCAATATTTATTTATTTATTTGACATTCGTTTATCGGGGTGGTCTGACTGTGTCTACAGAACCCATTTTCAGCAGCGGCCCGGGGAAAAAAGCTGCACATACAGTACAATAACAATACAGTAAAATCCAGTACAATACAAATCACATTAGAAATACTATACAAAATAAGTTGAAACAAATTATGCTACAAGATGATACAATATATAATACACAGCTAGACAATTCTATAGGGTTAAAAACACTATAGAAAACAATAGTCACTCTCAATATGCATGATGTAGTGTCCAAAAAATAGTACGTAGGTAGAGCAATGTGTGACACTGACTACTATAGTACATGAAAAAAAAATAGAAGGTTAGTTTCAGTTAGGAAAATAATAGCTGGAAAGTCAGTGATACAGAAAGATAGTGAGAGGGTTAAGAAGAATAGAACCAACAAAGCCTGAGCAGTAGCTTAAGGATATGGTGAAGAAACAGAGGAGGAGTTAGAAGAGACTGAGGATCTTGCAGACTGTGAAGGATTGAAATGTGACAGAAGAGGAGGATGAGGCCAGTGTGGAAGAAGAGGAAGTGCAGAGCATCAGGCAGGCTTTATGCAGGAGCAGAGCCATGTCTTTTTGAGATGATTTTTTTAAGGAGGCTTTGAAATGGTTTAGACCAGGCATAGACCTGGTAGCTAGAGGTAGTGAATTCCAAAGTGTAGAGACAAAGTATGAATACAGTGAGTGACCTGGTTTTCTTGTGGGTTTTGAGATAGCTAAGAGATTTTTGTCTTCTGATCTTAGGCATCAATTTGATGTGTAAGGTATGACTAGATTGGTTAGTGCAAGATCTTTATATTCCAATTCTCCCACTTTGTCACCATTAAAGTTACTAAGAACATAATCTATAACATGAAACAAAAACTTTTTAAACTGATTACATTCTGTGGAACGTTTTCCTAAATCATTATCAGTATTCTAGATTTTGATCACATGATGATGTTCAAATATACAATTCTTTAATACCGTTAGTCTTTTCTATGCAAACTAGTTCACAGGAAGAGTGTTCTGCTAAGTAAACAACATATTTAGATCTGCAAGTAAAAAATCCAGGAATGCTGTATGTTTTTTCTGTTTCCTTTTTAATAAAATATGGACTGTCTGATATAAATCTACACACACAACAATTCTGAGATTTGAAAGTACCCCATTTATTGCCATAGTTATTATATTTTCCTTTTACCTTTTTTGTGAATAAATAACAGTTTTAATCCTGTAACTTTAATAATGACTTAATTAGCTCTAAATTAGCACTAAATATTTTCAGTTGTTTTGAATGACCATTTCAATAGCCTAACTATCTAAAGAATGTACCAGTGGCATAGATACTGTCCAATTTTTGTTATTACTGTCATGTTTTTTTCTCCCCTCAACCAACCTCTTCTCTAATTTTGCTTATAATAAGTACTGTACATTTAAGTCCAATATAGTAGTCACCAGCCTGACCTGGCACTGGGAATAAACAAAAATCCCTTTTGTAGAACACTTATTTCACTATTATCCAAATTTCTGACTGTCAAATTAAAAAAATTATAATGTAAAGGGATTACCTTGCTGGTAATTGTCCGATCACATTTGTGTACAAACTGTTCATTTGTGCCACTGGCATTTGTGCTACTTGTGCCTGTGTCCTCTTCATGTTCTATGGGTTTTCATTCATCTAAACCCTTTGTGTTTGCTTCGCAAGATGCGTTGTATTTAAATGTTTTTGTTAAAATCTTCTTGTTCTGCTCGGAAAAAAAGTTTGTTTCTTGAATTAATACTGTCTGATTAACCACTTCTTCACTTACAAACTGGTTCCTTTCTACTGATTTTATAAGTATGAAAGATACTAGGGGAAATTTATTAAGGCTTACACAAATTTTTATTCATACATAACTGGAAACAATTTTTAGATTCAGTAAACATCACTTAGTGGCGTGCAAGCACGTGCTAATAGGGAAACATCTGTGCAATGCAAATTTCCACATAAGAAGGTGAATCATATGCAAATCAGCCAGGTGGAGTGATCCAACAAGCAGAAAGGCATCCTTGCAGACGCTGAGTCTGTGCTCGCAGTGTACATGGAAAGATTCCACATACAGGAGTCTACACAGACAGAAGGGGATGTAAAAGTCCACAAATATGGACATAACTTCCCTGAAAATGTTAGATCTCGTACATAAATGTGCAAAACATACATTGTGGATGTCTGAAAAAGGAAGGAAATATGTAAAAGTAATAATAATAACTTTTTAATAATTTCCACGTTTGCCACCTATGCACCACATTCTGCAAACATGCTTAACAGAAAAATAAAAAAATAATTGTAAAATAACATTTATAATGTAGTTTACACAGACCTTGTGTCTGGTCCATACAATGGTGCATTTGTGCTATTGCCCAGCTTACACGGTTATGAACCATGCAGTTTCCAGGCTGTCAACATGTATATGTATGCAAATGAGGTGCATTTGCTAAATCGCTAAAAGGAACAACTGTGTCCACATATCCACTTCATGCAGGCGCCTACATGGTCTTGATATTCCCACTGAAGATGGATGCATTCAGGGTTGTGTGTTCTGTTACTTTTAGGATTGTTTGGTGCTCAGTGCGCCTGTTTGTGAGGTGCACCTCGTGGGTTAGTGTGTTCACGTGAACAGACCACCCAAGTCACAGTGATGATGTAGGCAGCTCTCAATTAAAACTGGATATATTCAGTTAATAATATATACTTTTGTATAAGCTATGCTGAGCGATGTGCAGCATTGCACAATAAAGTAGGGCCTTTAAATCATGTCAGTTACATGCTAGGCAGGTGAACTGCATCATAATTACCCAGTCCCACATGATGGATCTACAGCAGAACTGTGTAAAGTATGCATACACCCTACATTCTGATTTTCCCCTCAGTACTCTGAACCATTGGAGTAGAGACTTGGAAATTTTAACTGAGATAATGCTAGGGGCTGCTGCAGCTATTCTACATCTTTATGTGCTAGATGCTGAAGTCAGCGCTTCTGGTGCTGCTGATGATAGGCCTAGGCCGAGAAGGAGAAGAGTGTCCAGGCCCAAGGTAACCTTCTAGGAGCTATATGAGCTAGAGATCATACAGCACTACAGGGTGGACAGGGACATATTACAAGAACTCAGTGAGCTCTGCCGCCCTCCACTGAGAGACAGCGATAACAGAGGGGGACACATCTCACTGGAAACAAAGGTATGTGTAGCCCTAAGGGTACTAGCTACAGGTACTTTTCAAAGACAAACTGGGGACATGATGGGGGTGTCATAGACATCTGCATCCAGGATACTCCACCAATTCCTGGTTGCTATGCTTCCACATGCCAGTGAGCACATATATTTTCCCCTTTCCCCTGAGGTGACGGCCAGCAATATTTATTTATTTATTTGACATTCGTTTATCGGGGTGGTCTGACTGAGTCTGCAGAACCCATTTTCAGCAGCGGCCCGGGGAAAAAAGCTGCACATACAGTACAATAACAATACAGTAAAATACAATACAATACAAATCACATTAGAAATACTATACAAAATAAGTTGAAACAAATTATGCTACAAGATGATACAATATATAATACACAGCTAGACAATTCTATAGGGTTAAAAACACTATAGACAATAATAGTCACTCTCAATATGCATGATGTAGTGTCCAAAAATAGTACGTAGGTAGAGCAATGTGTGACACTGACTACTATAGTACATGAAAAAAAAATAGAAGGTTAGTTTCAGTTAGGAAAATAATAGCTGGAAAGTCAGTGATACAGAAAGATAGTGAGAGGGTTGAGAAGAATAGAACCAACAAAGCCTGAGCAGTAGCTTAAGGATATGGTGAAGAAACAGAGGAGGAGTTACAAGAGACTGAGGATCTTGCAGACTGTGAAGGATTGAAATGTGACAGAAGAGGAGGATGAGGCTAGTGTGGAAGAAGAGGAAGTGCTGAGCATCAGGCAGGCTTTATGCAGGAGCAGAGCCATGTCTTTTTGAGATGATTTTTTTAAGGAGGCTTTGAAATGGGTTAGACCAGGCATAGACCTGATTGCTAGAGGTAGTGAATTCCAAAGTGTAGAGACAAAGTATGAATAAAGTGAGTGACCTGGTTTTCTTGTGGGTTTTGAGATAGCTAGGAGATTTTTGTCTTCTGATCTTAGGCATCAATTTGGTGTGTAAGGTATGACTAGACTGGTTAGTGCAGGGCAGGCAGTAGGCTTGAAAATAAGGTTGTGCAAGGTGGATAGCTGAATAAAGGCAATTGAGTTCAAGCCAGTTTAATTCTAGGAGTAGTTTAGAGTGGTGTGTGTGATATTTAGAGTTTGTTGCAAACTTTGCAACTTTGTTCCATCTTGTTTATGGTAGAAGTTCATAAGTTAGTTAGAACAGGGGCACCATAAAGAAGGGAGGGAAGTAAAAATGTTTTTGCAAGGGTACTTTTGGTTGCTGTAGTAAAGAAGTGTTTGTTTCTATATAAGAGTCCAAGTTTTTGATATATTTTTTATATTTTGCTGTATATGGGGGTCGAATGAAAGTTCATTGTCAATGATAACTCCTAGAAGTTTGGTTTCTTGCATTATTTTTATGATAGTGTTGTCAGATGCAAGAATGTTAAACTGATCAGTGACAGGGGAGGTGTCTTTGGATGAAAGAGTACTAGTTTTGTCTTCTTTGGATTAAGAAAGAGTTGGGCATTTCTTTGCCAGGATTCGACTGCAGTAAAGGACTTTTGAGTTTTTAAAAGTAGTGCCTGTAGTGATTGAGCAGTACAGATTATGGTGGAATCAGCGTTTTGAATGAGGATCCCAGGATGAGAGGCAGTGTGAAGGCTGTTTGCGAAAATGTTGAAGAGTAGGGGCCCTAGGATGAGTTGTGGAGAAAGGGTAAGAGTTCATTGGACCATTTCACTGCTTGTTTATAATCCTTGAGGTAGCTCTGAAACCATTTTACTATGTTATGTGAGAAGCCCAAGTTAGACAGTGTGTTTAATAGTAAGGGGTGAGACACTGTGTCAAAGGCCTTGGAGAGATCAAGGAATACTGAGGCTGTATAGTATCCTGCATCTCTGGCCTTGTTTATGGTGTCTGTAAAAGATAATAGGGCTGTATCTCTGCTGTGGCTAGGTTGGAAGCCATGTTGGGTTTTGTATAAACGATTGTTTTGCAATAGATATTGCTTTACCTGCTGATGGATACCCATCTCGAGAATTTTGGATATGGGTGACAAGATGGATATAGGATGGAAACTGGATAGATCAAAAGAGTTGCCTCCTTTGTGGATGGGAGTGATGTGAGATAGTTACCATATGGAAGGTACTTCTGATTCAGATAAAGACCTATTTATAAGGATACTGATTGGGTAGGCAATTGAATTAGCAGCCAGTGTGAGGTAGTATGGTGGAAGATTATCAGCTGAGGTAGAGCAGGGTTTTAGTTGGTTTACTATCACATGTTCGACATAACATTGTTCGAATGTACAGATGTCCGAACCAAATGTTCAGAAATCTGAACACCGAACAGTGTAAATGTCAAACAGAGCATTTCAGTGCAGTCTAATTTCGAAAATGTCAACTGCACTGAAATGCTCCTACCTAGATAACAGGTTTGCCCCCCCTGCACTCCCCATGCGGGGGGCTGCACCTCCCACACCTCCCCTACTTAGATATACAAACTCCGAGATCACACTACTGTGAGGGTAAGGGTACATTTCCCCATCCCCACTATAGTGCGATCTGCACCGCAATGTTGGAGCTGATAACAGCAGCCATTCACTCATGTCAGCTTCGGCATTGTGGTGATCACCCTACTGGTTCCGCCAAGTGGTTTTCGCACATAGATCGTTCGTCTAAAAGACGAATGAACATGTGATAGTAAATTGTTTTAGTTTACGTGCAGTTTCTTAATGATGTCAGTCGGTATGGACTGAAGTGAGAATGGGGTTTGTATGACATTTTGTTGAGTAGGGGGATTAGTAATGACAGTGTTAGAAGTAGTTGCGGGTCTGGGGTTGGTGTCTGAATAGGTTGAAGGGTGGGGGTGTCCAGCATTAGGGGTGTTACTTAGTAGGTCTGATGTTGGTTTTATGAAGTGCTTGTTAAAAATTTCGGCTATTTGTGATAGAGGGATATCAGGTGATAGAGCGTGGTCTCTATTTGTTCTAGGGTTATGTAGAGAAGATATGGAGTGCCAACATTTATTGGGGTTGATTTTATGTTGGAGTTGAAGCTGGGAATAATATGACTTCTTATCTCTGTTGATTAGTTTTGTCACAAAGTGTTTTGAGATTAACATGATTTTGTTCATTTTTATTCTGTTTCCAGGTTATCCAGCCTAGGTCCCTTTCCTTTGTCAGGTGTTTACATTCCTTAGACAGCCATGGAGCTGAGTTATTTTTGATTCTTTTCATACGAATGGGAGCTGGGGTATTAAGCATGTGAAGGAAGGTGTTATTAAAGTATAGTACAGCATCATTAAGGGGTAGTTGTTTAAGGGGTGCCCAGTCTAATTCATGTAGGAGATTGTTGAATTTATGCTGACAAAAATTAGTTGAGTTCCTAACTGAATTTACAGTGTGTACTCTTAGTTGTTGGGAGTTTGTTCTAAGGGAATACACTGGCAGATGATCACTGAGGGAGCTAGACAGTGTACCAGAAGAGGGATAACTGGCAGGGTGGGATACTAGGATCAGTCTAGGGTGGATTGGCAGGTAAGATCTTTGCTGTATCTTGTTGGAGTATTGATAAACTGAGAAAAACCATACAGATTTATACTATTTGTGGGGGAGTTGGAAGCTATGGTTTGCCAATCTATATTTACGTCTCCTAAGATTATTGTTTCAAGGTTTATTGTTTGGGATGTCCAGGACAAAATATTTTGCAACAATGGTATATTGTTACCTGATGGGATATATATTACCATTATGCAAATTCTTTTATGATATGTTGAGGTTCGAAAAAGAGATTAGTGCTTCGGCATTGGAAAAGGTGGGTATATTATTGGTGTAGGGTGTGATGTTGAGCATAGAGGGATATAGAAGGGCTACCATCCTCTTTTTAGATCTATCTCTTCTGGTTATTGCAAAGTTTGGAGGTATTATTTCTGAGTCTTTTATATCAGGGTGTAGTCATGTTTATGTAAGGGATAGTATGTCAGGTTTATTTTGATCCATCCAAGCATGCAGTTGGGCTATTTTATTACATATACTTCTAAGGTTGAGTGTAAGTATGTTTACATCTTTGGGGTTACTCTTGTGGTTAGGATTAGAGGGTGGGCCAGGGTTAGGCTGTATGTCTCTACATTTGAGTAGGTATAGCACTTAAAAAAAAAACAAAAACCCAAAGAACAGACCTAAATGGCAAGTGAAGGGCTGTTAGAAAACCAAGAGAGCACTCTTTAAGAAAGTCCGACAAATTTATTCAGTATTCATAAAGTGCTTTTCTTGTGACTAATGTTCAGACTTTTTCAGATGAATACATTAGTTACAAATCGTTTGTTTTAAAAACAAAGCATAAAATCATGTGTACGTTTTCCAGTGATAGTATACTACCTTCACTCCCCACCCCCTAATATGTGTCACTGTTAAAAGGTAACAAGTCCATTCAGCATTCAGTGTTCACCTTAAAATACATGTAAAAGTGTTGTAAATACATAATGTAAATATGAATGTAAATGACATCTCTGTGAATAAAATAAAATAAAACTAAAAATGAGAATGAAAAAAGTTTCAACACGCAAATCAACATACTTACGCTGTTATGGTATTTCATTTTTACCCCAAACTGTTTATCTTATTAAGCTCTTCAGTTTGAAAATGCATGCACTAGACCATGCCTCACTGAGACCTGGGTAGCTATAGGTGTTTACCAAAATTTTCCAATATAGCTCAAGTTCGTCCAGTTTCAATGAACTGGGTCCCCCTCTAATGTCTGGCTGGATCTGATCTATTACTTGAAACCTGAAGAAATGTGTGCTTTCTTGTTGAACATGTTTGGCCAATGCATTCTCTGATTTGCCTCTTAGTATGGCATGCTGATGTTCATAAATCCGTTCCTGGAATTTTCACTCAGGTTTACCTATGTAAAATACTGGGCAGAGTTTGCATTGGGCCAAATAAACAACCATTTTAGAGTTACGGTCAAACTTCTTGTTTATCCTATACTTAGTGCCTCTGATTTCAAATATATTTCCTACTTTTACTACTCCACACTGCGAGCACATCCCACATTTATACATCCCTTTTAGTCTTGATTCTTTACAGAGTGGACGTTCTAATAAGCTTTTCAAGTTCTGTCCTTTGCAGAATATAACCCTAGGGTTGGTACCTAGTTTTTGACGTACCATAGGGTCACCCATCAAAATATTCCAGTTTTTCCATATTATATTTAAAATGTTACTTGTCTGTTTGTGTCTTTCGGCTTTTCCTGGTTAGGGGTCGCTACAGTGGAACTCCGGTCCGCTAATGATTGGTAGTTGATTTTTACGTGACAAGTTACCAGCCCTGACCTTCAACGAAGGTACTCCCATTCACACATGGTACCTAGTTTTTGACGTACCATAGAGTCACCCATCAAAATATTCCAGTTTTTCCATATTATATTTAAAATGTTACTTGTTTGTTTGTTTGTGTCTTTCAGCTTTTCCCGGTTAGGGGTTGCTACAGAGGAACTGCGGTCTGCTAATGATTGGTAGTCGATTTTTACATGCCGAGTTACCAGCCCTGATGCACAACGTTCAACGAAGGTACACCCAGTCACGCATGTCTCCACGCAGAAGACGCTCTAGCTGAGAATCGAACCGGACAGTGTCTTACCGGGAGGCGACAATGCTGCCGTAGCACCACCACCGCTGACATTTAAAATGTTACTTGTATCAAGATTAAAAGTTGTAATGAAACTCATAGAAAACTTGTTTGCTTCATTACTTATTTGTGATACATTAGTTGTGGTTACTGTTCCTGACTTCTTCAAGATGGGTAGGAATTTACCTTCCTGTCTTTTTGTATTCAACTCAGTTATGAGGTGTTCAACTAATGTTTCAGGGTAACCTCGCCCAATAAACATATTTTTAAGTCTTTCACATTCCAATATAAAGTGTATATCCTCAGTTAACATCCTGGCTGCTCTCACCAGTTGCCCTTTTACAACTGCGCATTTTTGATGGAATGAATGGTTACTTGTGTAATGCAGGAAGAAGTTAGAATATGTCTCCTTCTTGTATATTATTGCTACATATTCCCCTTTTACTCTGTTTTTTCTGACACGAATGTCTAAGTATGCCATCGAATCTGTGTCAAATTGGGATGTGAACCTTAAAGAATCCATGCTACTATAAAGTGTGACACTACTTCATCGGCCATAGTGAGGTCTCCTTTGACGATCATAAAAATGTCGTTCAGGTACCTGGTGTGAAAGTAGACATGTTCAACAAGAAAGCACACTTTTCTTCAGGTTTCAAGTAATAGATCAGATCCAACCAGACATTAGAGGGGGACCTAGTTCATTGAAACTGGATGAACTTGAGCTATATTGGCAAATTTTGGTAAACGCCTATCGCTACCCAGGTCTCAATGAGGCATGTTCTATTGCATGCATTTTGAAACTGAAGAGCTTAATAAAATAAATAGTTTGGGGTAAGAATGAAACACCAGAACAGCATAAGTATATTGATATGTGTCGAAACTTTTTTCATTCTTTTTGGTTTTATTTTATTTCATTCAAGGAGATATTTACATTCATATCTACATTATGTATTTACAGCACTTTTACATGTATTTTAAGGTGAACACTGAATGCAAAATGGACTTGTTACCTTTTAACAGTGACATGTTAGGGGGTGGGGAGTGAAGTTAGTATAGCTGCTATCATTGGAAAACATTGAACACATGATTTTATGCTTTGTTTTTAAAACAAACGATTTGTAACTAATGTATTCATCTGAAGAAGTCTGAACATTAGTCAGACGAAAAGTGCTTTATGAATATTGAATAAATTTGTCGGACTTTCTAAGGAGTGCTCTCTCGGTTTTCTAACAGCCCTTCACTTGCCATTTAAGTTTGTTCTCTAGGACATTTGAGTAGGTAGGTAATGAGGAAGGAGTACCATGGGAAGTGTCTTTTATTCCAAGGTTATGGTATTGGTGTCAAGTGTGGTTTCATAGGAGGTGAGAAGGCCAATTTGTGGCTTGAATAATATGAGAGTGTATAGGGGAAAAGATGGGAAGAGATATGTGAGAAGCTGTGTTGTTTATTGGGGTGATGGTTGGAGGAGGTTGTTGATGTGTATTGGTGTGTGGGAGTAAGCGAAGATATAGCTGTAGCGAGGTTGAGAATTGAGAGTAAAGAAGCTAGGCAGGTTAGGAGTGATAGTGGGTTAAAAAAATAGTAAAAGTGGTATTTATGTATCAGAATGTAATATCAGGTGTAAACAGAGATTATGTTATCTTGTGATATGTGTGCAGCTAAAAGTAAAGTTGGAAATGTTTTGACTTCAGGGTGGGCTTTGACAATGTGGATAGGTGTTTTACCTTACAGTTTGTGATAAGGATGGGTGGCGGAGATGTGATTGGTCAGTAGTAAAATTATGGTGCAATGTTAGTGTGTATAATAGACAAGAAGGGGTAAGCCTGGAGTTAATGTAAGGCAGTTTGAGGTGGTGATAGTATTGTGATGGTAAAGAAGACTAAGATGCGAAGAATTATAGTAGGGTGAATGAGAATTCAAGTTGATGGATGTAAGGGAAAGCAGATATCTTTGGTTAAATAAAAGTAGATAAATTTGATAAAATAAAAATATGCAACACTTCTACCATGTAGCACATTACATGGAAGTACTGGGTGCCATACATTGTACTCATGTACACGTCAAGGCACCACCTGGTGAGCAGGGTAGAATCTACGTTAACCACAAGAGGTACCACACCATCAACTGCCAAGTTGTGTGCAATGCCCAGGGGATTAACATGAATGTGTGTACCGGCAGCCCTGGCAGTTACCATGACTCCCATATCTGGCATGTAGCACAACTGTACCAGATGTGAGCTGGGCACATCCCATGGGGCCATTTAATGGGAGATGCTGGTTACGCCCTGGAACTTTGGATGATGACACCTATCAGAAATGTGCACATGCCCACAGAAAAACGTCATAATAAGGCACACGCCCAAACTAGGATCATCACAGAGCATGTGTTTGGGCTTCTGAAGTCAAGGTTCTGGTGCCTAGATATATCTGGTGGAGCCCTGCAGTATACTCCAGCCACATGTGAACAGATATTTATAGTGCATGGATATTTATAGTATGTGCCATGCTAAACAATCTGATCCTATGGAAACAGCTGCAGCAGGATCAGCAAAGGGAAGGGATACACAGCCCTCTACCAATGCCTAGATCACCACAGCCACAGTCACAGGTAGACTCGGAGGAGGAGCCTCCTACTGATGGCATGCTCGGTATGCCCTAGCTTTGACTATAAGACAACTCACAGCACATTCACTGACAACTTAGGGCCCTAGGGACTGACACCTTCCTCCTAATCATATACATATAGTAAAATTGATGCCAGCCAACTCACACATCCTGTACATATCCATGTATTGGCTGCGTACTGCTTGCAATCAGAGTCAGCTCTGAACTACAGTTGTTTCAACTACTACTTTTGCAAAGTAAGTCTGTAACCTACATAGTATTCTAATGGATTATTATGATAGGTCATTGTATGTACGGACCTAGTACGTTATGCAAATAACTATAGTGGGCTAGTTGGACAGAAATGAGATCCACAAGGGAATACCGATACCCATTCCACTATCATGTTTCCATTTGTAATCAGTAGGCCTCATGCATGTAATATTCATGCAGTCCTACTGCAACAGATTACTGGTATATCATTCAAGGGAGATGTTAGAGCGTGGGGTTCAATGATAGTCAGACTGTTGTGTATCCCAGCAGAAAATGTGGTTTTGTTCTCCCACCCCCAAAACAGCAGTGTCCCCTTGTAACTGCTGTAACAGTAACTCATCTATGGTATATGAGCATTTCACACAGTCTCAGGTCAGTAATATAGAATTTGACCATACATTGTATGTGTTAGGTAACTGAGGAATAGCACTGTACTTATTTATGCAGGTGATTGTGTGATGAATGGATCCCCTAGCTATCAAGCTGCTTCTGTGGCTCAAATCACTAAGGCAACTAGCTTGTATGATTGTGTTCAGGGTTCTAATCCAGAGGTGTCCAGGTTTTTTGGATGTCAGGTAGTAATAACTTGTGTTTGACAGATTGTGACTCTGTGTGTGCTATACTATTATTAACCTCTTTCTCATATTAATTACATAAGACAAATTTAGAAAGTCTTAGCCAATTTGTGCTAGGTACAGCAGTCATATCGTGTAATGCACAAATTCCCAGTCTGGAGTAAGCTAGGTGTGGACCGGACTCAGTTTATGGAACGGTAAGTCTCTGATGTAAGCAAAGCGTTTCTCATTTGCCCACTGCCTAGCAACGTGCAACAAGCCAAAAATCCCACCACATATGCTCATACACTTAGTTAAGCAGAGCACAAATTTGTTGCTCCTCAAGCTATTAGATACATAAGGGATGGGAGGGTGGCCTAATGGTTAAAGTGTTTGCCTTACAAACACACGGTGCAGGGTTTGAGTCTCACAAGGGATAATTGGCTAGGCTTAAAATGGCTCGCATGGGCAGTTAGCTTAGTACTAACCTATGAGCTGATAAGTATAAGTATATATATATATATATATATATATATATATATATATATATATATATATATATAGATATATAGGTATATATATATACTTATACATCTCTCTCTCTCTCTCTCTCTCTCTCTATATATATATATATATATATATATATATATATATATATATATATATACATATTGCCCTACATACCCAGATTATGAGATTATGGTGAGTAAAGCTACACTATGACACAGATATAACATTAGTCAAAAGTAAGGGCACAACGTAGATAATGCACTTACAAAATGTGGAAGTGCACAAAATAACATCTGTTGCATTTGGAAGAGACTACTGGGACATCTGAAGTTCAGATTTCTGGCAGCCTTCTCTCACGTCATGTGTAAATGATGCCACATTTGACAACAAACTACAATTTAGTGTAAAACACACATAAATATGAGTCAAACCTGTAAACTTGCTACAAATATCTGGATAGTAGAGAGTCATACCATATCTCCCTAAGACATCATGTGGAAACCTTGAAAATGTATGGCACAGTATATGAATATGTACAAACATTGTGAAGCCATATATTTGTATCTACACCAGCAACAACCACAGTCACTACACCCTGCTGTGTCTGCTGGATGTTACCACACACACATCAACAATTGGAGCAGTTGTGTGTGTAATAATAATAAAACAAAGAAAAAAAAAAGAAATATATCCACGTGCAAAGCATGCGTTAGCAAAAATGAAAAAAAAAAAAAGCAGTACACCAAACAGTGCATATGCATACACAGTAGCCTAAATGGAATAAAGAAATTTCCACCAAAGAGTACCCGAAGTGAAAACGCTGAAAATCAAAGGATAACACAGGGTGCAATGAGTTCAATCGTTAATACATGCAGACCGCCAAAACCCCATCAGATTAATTATTAACATACATAGTATGGAAGATTATTGTATCAGTGTTAGTCATTTGTTATATTAAATATTTATGTGCCTGAACATATCTTAATTATAATTATAGACAAATAGATAATGAAAAGTCTGTATCTAATATAAAATAATAATATAAAAAGCAATAGTACACATATATTATAAAATCAAAATGATATATTTAAAATATGAATGCATATGAAAAAAAAAAAATAAAAGTCATAATAAATATATAATGCATATATTAATATATAAAAAAATAATCTGATATAAAATAAAATTCTATATATATAAGCATGAGCAAGACACTAAATGATTGATTTCACAGTATACTCAACATGGAATAGAGCAATATAATCAGAGACACCTCAAAACTCATTATCTTATATATAACCCAATAACCTCATATATATATACCCATGAACATATGCCCTATATGATTCCATTGCTATATTATTATTCATTCATGAGTTTTATACTGTAGTTATTATTTGAGGCTCAGATTATTTTATATACATGTGTCCTTTATATAATGTGCTTATTATATCAATTATTGTTCTTGTTGTATATATATATTATATTTTATATTATATTATATATATATATGTTATATCTATATTTATATGCTGTGTTTTATATATATTACTTTTAAGATAGATGATTATATGTTCTTGCATAGATACATTTTAATTTTTATCATTCTGTGGGTTTTTGTAGATAGCATTTGTGATTCTAGGTGATGTACAGATGGATATGTGACACAATTTGTCTAATATATGTTCCATTTGTTTTAAAATTGTAGCTTAATTTCCTTAAAAATGTGAATTTTCCAAACTTCGCTTAACAATTTATTAACAGCTCTGAACTAGCTTTGTTTTAAGCGCTTAACCGCTTGTGCACCCATTTTTAACTCCATTTTTAAATGAAACTGCTTTTCTTTATTTTTTTTGTGAACTATGCTTGTATTCTATGTGTTTCTATTGGCCTTGTCCTGCACTTTTGCTGTCAGGTAACTACATGCTGCCTTCATTTGTTTTGTCTTTGTGGTGTGCTTGTTTTGTTTTGTGTGCTTGTGTAAATGTGGGGCTAAATTACCTCACTCACAGATGTGCATAAATCCAAATGCAAACAGACACATATGCCCAAACAGAACAGCACCTATAGTTTCATTAAGCTACTAAGCTCACATAGAAAGCTTACCTAACAGTTAAGTGTGTGTGTGTGCATGTGTGCTCTATGTGCTGTTGAAGCTTGTTGGGATTGAAGGTCTCCTGTGCTGTTCAAAACAGGCAGTCTTCTATGAAACAGACTTGTGTCTCACTTGCATGTGTGTATAACTGTGTAATACTGTGTGTATATATGTGTGTAAAGCTGTGTGTGTGTGTGTGTGTGTGTGTGTGTGTGTGTGTGTGTGTGTGTGTGTGTGTGTGTGTGTGTGTGTGTGTGTGTGTGGTGTGTGTGTGTAAAGCAAATATAGTGTGTCACTGACGACTCTTGACTTCAAAGCAAATACTGGGTTAGTTACTGTGCATGGTGTGACAGGTCTACAAACGTCTGTACTGGGTATAGTAGGTGAATGGGGTCTAACAGTACCCCATGCTCACTCACATGTGTGGATCTTGCAAATGCATGCATTTAAGTAATGTATGTAAGACTTAAGCCATGGCATGCAGATAGTACTCTGGTCTTTAGTGTCCTTGACTCAGCCCTGTGGGTCTGTGGCATCATCCACCATCCTGCTACAAGTAAGTTGTAAAGTGGACTTACATTCTGGGGCAAAACAAGTGTGAATCCCACACCCCTGCAGTGTGTCAATGGCCCTGCACCCAGCCCTTGCAGTTGCTGCAGCCCCTATTACCATCCTCACTACCCGTGTGGCATGGTTCTTATGCTACAGTAGTAGTGGTCCATGCAGATAGCAGGAACTAACAAAGTGGTGTGTGTGTGTGTGTGTGTGTGTGTGTGTGTTGTTGTGTGTGTGTGTGTGTGTGTGTGTGTGCCATACTATGTGTGTGTGATAAAACAAACCTGTGAAACAAACAGCTGATGTCTTCAAAAAATTGGCTGTAGCAGGTCTGTTAAGGCTGTAAACAGTCAGTCCACATAGCAGTTTGTTGTCTTAAACGGAGTCCAATGTTTTACTGTATAGATGTGTTGTTGTCATTAAAGCATGGAGTATAATTGTGCATGCTGATACTATAATTAAGCCAGTCCATGTGTGTATTGTGTTGCAGATCAGTTATTAAATGTGTTTCAGTAACTTTCTAATCTAGTGTGTTCCAATCTATAGTTAGTGCTATCTTAATCACAAATTGATAGTCAGCCTCATTGGCCTATGGATCATAGGATTTTTTTAGGATGTTAGGCTATGGCATCAATCATATGGATTGCAGTCTCAATGTTATTTACAAGGCCATGGCTAGTCAAATCTTACAATTATCCAACAATAATCTTATGCACAATCCAATTCTTGTCCAAATCAAGTATCCAATCAAATTTATTGCATCTGAATGGTAGAATTAGGTGTCACCATGAACATAAGTGAGAGTCTATTCCAAAGGTGTGTTAAGGACAGTAGTCGACATAAGTTCCAAAGGTGCAGAAAGGTGTGGCAGACACTGCAGAGGTTCCCTTAAGACAGTAACATGTGTACCATTTGAAGGCAGCTATATGCAGAATTTCCAGTATTGGAGGTCTTACGGATATGCAGAATTTCCTGCAAAGCATGCCTGATTTCCAATAAAGCAAGGTCAGAGATATCACTAATTTGAAATCTTTATGAGACTAACACATCACTGATGAGATTTAAAACTGACAGTGATTGTAAATGATCCCAATTGGAGAATTTGTCTTGTGAAAGACCTTGTGTCTAGAGACCTTGCCTTTGGTGCTTGTCCACATTAACAGAAGAATACATGGAGGTTATAATTTGTTCCATTTGGACAGAATACAATGATCAATTATTTATATAGCAAGATGTTAATATGTTTACATTGAGCTTAAGGCCATGACTTTGGAACAACCATTTGTTCATGTAAGACCCTCTTGTACGATGTTGACATAATGTGGATATTCTGTGACTACTCCCAGTTTGCAAGCATCAGCAAACCTTGTCAGACACAAACATTTACTTTGTGCTTGTGCTTCAGAGAAATGGATTCCAAACAATAGAGGATGCAGGACTGAACCCTATGGAACACCACTGGTTACAGCTCTGCTATTGGAGGTGGATTCCCCTATTTTGACAATAATTCTATCAGTGAGCCAGTTAGCGACTCCTCTAATGATATAAAGGATGATGCCTATTTTGGTGAGCTTGTCAATGATGCCTGAGTTGGCTAAGTCCAGGTAGACTGTATGCACAGAAATCCTGTCATCCAGCTCCTTGGTAACTGTCACAAAGAAGTCCACCAGGTTTAACAGGCATGATCTCCCTTTGACAAATACAAACTGTGTAGGGTCAACTGTTTTCAGATTACCTACATCTTTGTTGATAAGGTCCATGATGATTTACCCCATGGCCTTGCAGATATGGCTAGTCAGGCTAATAGGTCTATAGTTCCCGGGGTCATTGGATGCACCACTTCTGTTCAAGAGAATAATGGTGGCTGTTTTCCAGTCATCTGGGATGAAAACAGTGGTTAAACTATGATTGCAAAGAGTTCCCAATGGTGCTAATAATCCATGTTGGAGCCCATGTAGGATGCAGCTTTGGATGTTATCAGCTTCCATAGATGCTGTGTTTTTGTTTTTAAAGAGGCCATTTACAACCTGCTGTTTAGAGATACAAGGCAGGGGACAGGTGGTAGGGATGTCAAGGGGTACATGTGGTGGGGGTAGAGGAGTGAAGTTTACACAGAACCTGTCGGCCAACAGGTTAGCTATGTCTACAGGCTCAGTATATGTGATATCATTAACCATGAGTTTGGCACAAATCTGGGCCTTTCATTTTAGGTTACAGATGTAACTATAGAATGTCTTGTGGTTGCCCTTTGTGGAGGAGGCTAATTTGGAACCAAACTTTGTTTTGTAGGACTTAACAACACTTATTTGCTTGTTTAAGCTCAGGAGGGAGTCTTTCCAGTTTATGGGGGTCCCCTCCTTCTACTCATAGACAGCAATGTCTTCCTCTTCTTGTAAAGTCTGTTAATGGCAGTTTTCCACCAGACAGGTTTGCTCTTCCATGAGCAGCTTGTTTTGCTCCTATCAGGTACAGTCATGTCAATGCAGATACATAGGTGTTTGTATAAAGCACTGGTGTAGAGCTCAGCATAGTGGCCAGTTCTCTCTCAGGGAGGAGGTGTTGTGAAGCTATTTATACCATTCCATAGGAGGTTATAATCTGCTTTGGTGAAGTTTTTAGTTTATTTGCTGCAAGGGGGGGGGGGGGGTGTCAGGTGTGATATTTACTTTGAATGAGAATGATTTGCGATTAGATCTCACCAGGAAGGACATCACAGTGCGGGTGCTACAGTGGTCCCCCGTATTGGTAAGCACCCAATCCAGTATGCTGGCTCCTCTTGTGGGAGTGTCAGTCAGCTGGTCTAGGGCATTGGAGTTAATGAAGTCGAGTAACCTTTGAGCAAGTGAGTTTGAGCATGAGTAATCTACCCAGTCAGTGGGTAGTTAAAGTCACCCCAAACCATGGTGTTCGGATGTATCTTGATAGACTCAAGTAGATCCAAATAAGCAGAGTGGCTATCCTGATTCATGAAGAGTTTCCTTTAGCTGGCAATGACTTGAATAGGTGTAATACAAACAGTCAATAGCACCTGAAGTGTCTCCAGGAAATCATACTGTTTAACCAATCTGGATGTGTATGTATCCTTAATGAATATTTATACACTGTCTCCATTAGTTTGCATGCCTTCAGTTTGAGGTCTGAACACGTGGAAGGAGGTGTAGCTTGGTGTGGCTGTGGTGCCCTCCACAGTCATGAATCAGGTCTCTGTGAGTGTACAAATGTCTGCGTCTTCCAAGGTGAGGACAGCTTCCAGTGAGTGCAGTTTCGTGTTGACACGCCTAGTGTTTAGCAGTATAACCCTGAAGTTGTTTGTAGATGTGGTTTTACACTGTAAATTTTGTCCTTGAAACACTGCCTAAAAAGGTCAATATGGAGGTGGCAAAAGGCTTGACCAGTAGCCAAAATCCCAGGGGTCACAGACGAAGACCATCTCTGGCAAAGCATCGAGATCTGTTGAGCATGTCATTCCAGGCTGACAGACAGTGGATCCCCTTTGAATGACACCAGATGCTAAGCCAATTATTGAAGTTATCATTTTCTGTTTGTATTGAGGCATCATCCTAGGTGAAGGTAAAATGCAGCTGAAGGCCAAGGGCATACCTGCCTGAGACACATAGCCTGAGAACTCAGTCATGTCTGTCTTCATACAGTCCACAGAGGTGTTTCTCATGTTGTACACACCAACATGAACTATGACATACATAGTCATAACAGTACCCATTGTTGACAGACTTGAGTGTATGTGTGATATGGCATAATCTGGCACGTCACAGACAGCAGACCGTGACCTTTCCCTTATCTAGCTAGGTGAGAAGGACATCAGTGTGTCTCATGATGTAATCACCTCTGACTAATATGTTTGATTTTTATGTTTTGCCTTAAGGGTTTGATCAGTGAGACAATGGTATGTGAGCTATTATGTGTACTATGTTCTGTAGATGTAGTATTATGTAAAGCATGCTTGTGATTGTGTTTGTGAGGTGTCTGGTATTTAGGTATGTTTCTGGTAAAGGACCTCCGCATATGTAAGAATGTGTGATGTGGGTTTGGGTGGAGTAGGAAGGTCTATATTAAATCAGCGAATGCTAAAAAAAGTGAACGCTGATTTATCAACCCTCTTTAAGTAAAAGCTGAAAATCCCGAACACTTGGAATAGCAATTTTTTTCCCAGGGAAAAAAAAATTGCTGGGCTGTTTTTGGGACGTTGCCATTTCTTCCACTGTGGTGCTATCTCGGAGTTAGTATATTTAAGTAGGGAGGTTGTGAGGGGCGAAGCCCCCCACTTTATTTACTGTTTTGGATTTTTTTTTTTGTGGAACAGCAATTTTTTTCCCTGGGGAAAAAATCGCTGTTTCAAGTGTTCGGGATTTTAAGTTTTCACTTAAAGTGGGTCGATAAATCAGCATTTGATTTTTTAAGAATTCGCTAATTTAACATAGACCCAAGTAGGAGGTGAGGTGTGCATGTTGGCAACCTGCTCATTGTCATATGTACTGACTGGTGTGTGAGACAGCATGGATTCAAGGTATTTAATATAGTTGCATCTCTCACATGCTGTATTTGTGTGGAGTAGGAGTAGAGGGTTGTTTACTCTGTCCACATCTCTTCAACAGTCAGTGATAATGCCATTAGCTATAGATTATTGCTTGTGTATACATCACAACAGGCCAAGGTAAGGCAATGTCCTGACAGAAAATTAAATGTAACATGTTATTACCTTTATGGTGTTATTCTTTTGTAAAACAGTACCTGACAGTGTGAGATAACATGGTAGCTTGAGTACATTGCTTTGTCAGACATGTGGCACTTGCATGAACCATAATCGTGTTATTAGGCAGGGTCACAATAGCATACTTAGAAATGTGACAATGTCCAACTCCAGCAAAGTTAAGGTTATGCTGCTGCACCCTTGGGGTTCACAGCCTCAAACACACTCTCTGTAGACACTCTTTGCAGTGAAGATGTGGATATCAGTGCATGCAAAGAAACCTTGATCAACTTTGCAGTGATTACTTTGGCCTTGCAAGTCTACAATGCCTGTAAAACAACCAGACAGCAAATGATGTGGCATGGAATGATTTGGGAACACAGTTTTGTGTTCTGGGAACATAAACATACAGTATGACACACCTAGGACATGTGGGAGGGACAGAAACATTGCCCAAAGGTGGCCACTACTCTGCAGTAGGCCTCACATCCATGTCATGCAGATCACCACCATTATGCTGTTGAAGGGCAGGCTGCATGAGTTTTTGTGAAACTTATCTAACGTGGATCACTGCCACTGTGTACCTTGCTAGAGCAATCTTGGACATCTATGTCACCTGACACTGAACATTATATTGTGATGCAGCAGCTGTGCTCCTAATCACCATCAGGTCAGTACCCTAGTCAAATCCTATGAGCCTTGGAACACAAGGCATAATACATGCAAAAGTCAAGTGATTGGTCTGGTTGCTAATCAAGGCATCTACCTGGAAAAGGCTGCAACAAGCCTGCAGAGCCTTGCTTCATCTGGGACAAGTATGTGGATCAACAAACAGGCTGTGGCCTTCTTATCTTGAACTTGGTGCTAAAGTTTTGCTTCTGGTGAGAGAAAAAGAATAGGAGCTTTGTATCCTGGCAGAGTGAGGCCATGGTGAGACTAGCAGTAGTAGTAGCCACTCAGCAGAAATTCAGGTGACTCCCCTCTTTTCAACATTCTTCTCAAGGTAGTTTGTTTTCAGTAAGCACTGTTTGATTAGTGTCTAATTTCAGAGTAACTGCCCAAATACTCCATCCTTAACTTTACAGGGTGTACATATTTGTTTCCCCTCCAGTGTTTGGCAGTGGTCTGTACAAACTAAGACACCTTGGGTGACATTTTTCTGGGAAACCATGATGGAATTAACTCCAATACAAAGCTGCACACAGGACAACCAGCATGCAGTGACAAACACCATCCCCATAGTTGCAGAACAGATACTTGTGACATTGAGAGATATTCTCAATACAACTGTTTAATCAATAAAAAAGGATCTGTTGCCATGGATATGAGGTTGCCCACTGTGACCTTTACCAACTTGGTGGATACGGTCATCCTGAGGCAATATAGAAATCACCTAATGTTTACTGACAACCACTTCATTTTCAAACAAACTGATATGGTATGTGAGAGATGTATATACACAATGTCATCGGAGGCAAAGCTTTCAAATAAAAGGAATCCAAATGTCAATAAGGTAGTCACTGGTACACATGCCACACCCATCACACAAAATTCAAAGCAGACATGAACTGAGACACTGACATGTAACCTTCATAAATCACAAAGACCTCATAGACAAAGTACAGATAACAAATACCCTCAGCAGCTCCATATTCACTCTGTAAAAACAATGCACATATCAACACATACAGCTACATCTCATGGAGAGCCAACCTATAAGCCCATAAGGCAACTGGCACACAATCCAGCATTCTAGTCATTGCAGACTTCATTGTGAGACGCACAGATGTCCCTCTCACCAAGCTGAGTAAGGAGAAATGCATACGTGTTCATGTCATTGGACCACAAATAACAAAAACTCAGCATGTCAGCGATATAAGTGTATTAACAGCCTGGAATACATGCTCTCTTGAACACCAGTCAGTACGTATGACAATGAGCAAGTTTTCACCATGCACACCTCACCTCCCACTTCACCCAAACTCACATCACACATACCTACATATGTGGAGATCCTCACCAAAAACATACATAAACATCAGAGACCTCCCAAACACAAACATAAGTATACTACACATAATACCTCCACTGCAGAATGCAACACACATGATGATTTCTCTCACTCCAGTATCTCACCTCTCAAGTCCTTAAGGCAAAACAGTAAAACAAACATAGTCATATGGGATTCTATTGTAAGGCACACAGATGTATTCTCTCACCAGGCTGGATAAGGAGGAGGTCATGGTCAGCTGTCTGTCAGGTGACATGATCTGTCATATCACACATGCACTCACGTATCCTAAAAATGGTACCGTTGTGACTCTGTTATAGTCCATGTTGGTGTGAATGACTTGACATTACATCTCTGGACTATATGTAGAGAGACATGACTGAACAGTCAGATTATGTGTCTCAGGCAGGTATGCCCCTAGCCTTAAGCTGCATTTTACCTTCATCTAGGATGATGCCTCAATACAAACAGAAAATGATTGACCTCAATAATTACCTCAGTTCCTAGTGTCATACTAAGGTGATACCATATCTGTCAGCCTGGGATGACAATCAGCAGACTGCTATGCTTTGCCAGACATGGTCTTCATCTGTCACCCCTGGGATTTTGGCTACTGGGCAAGGCTCTTGCCACCCCCATAGTGACCTTTTTAGGCAGTGTCTCAAGGACAAAATCCCAGACATAAAAACTCCATATTACTACAACCTTAAGCCTATGCTGCTAAATGCTAGGTGCCTTAATATGAAACTGCACTCACTGAAGCAGTCCTCATGTTGGAAGACTTACACATTTATGCAGTCATGGTGACCTGATTCATGGTTGTGGGCATACCGCTCAACCTGGAAACATCAACAATTTGGACAAGGTGCATGAAAAATAGGTACAAATCTGTATGCTGATTAATATACAATTTGCATACATAATTATGTAACCTTGCCTACTCTAATGGAATTGTGGGGTGCCAAGTTTCAAATGCAAACTGAAGAACTGACAACCAGAATATGGCACCAGAGTCCCCCTGCACCAGGGGGGGGACAAAAGCCCAAAAACTAGGGACACATTTTAAACATTGCTTGTATAATTTTGGAAGGTTGCTAGAATAAAATGCTGTGTTACCACCATGTGTTTCACTGCCAAGTCTTGAACCCAGGTACCAGGACCCTATGCACTACAATCAGAGCAACATACTACTATGCCAAATCAGCAGTTTCCTGGACAATAGAAGACTGAAACTTAAATGGCTATCATTTAGTGAATTCAGTTCTCACCATAGCTCTTAACCTCTTAGCACAAAAAGACCTGGACAAAGCCAATAATGGGGGAATACAGACCCCAAAATAGGGACAAATTTCAAATATTGATGTTATAAACTTAGAAAATTGTTAGAATTAAAGGTTTTGTGTTACATGTATTTTCTGAAGAATATGAAGTCTGAAATTCAAATGCCTGTCATTATTTAGTGAATTCACTCTTTCACTGATTTGCCACAAAAATCCACCACAGATTTTATGATGAGAGAACAAAAATATGAGGCATAAATCTGTAAAGTTTTCAGATGTGGTGGTGGGTAGGGACTTTAGGGTCTTGTTACCTGTACCCAAGGTGCAAGGTTTAAGCCTGAGTATCTCCTCTAGCCATCAGGTATATTCACAGAATGAAAACGGAAGCATAAAATGCATTCTAATAAAACGACCATGAAATGAACACACTAAAAGCATAATAAATGAATTGGCAGCAAACAGAATGAAAATGGCAGTATGAAATGCATTCTAATAAAACGACAATGAAATGCACACACTCTAAAAGCATAATAAATGAATCAGCAGGCTAATAATGTTTTGAATTTATATTACATACAAAACACAGATTAAAACTTATTACAGCTAGTCAAACACAGTAATCGTGGTGGTATAGCAGTAGCGTTGTTACCTCACAGCAAGAGGTTCTCCCGTTCGATTCTTGGCTTGACTTGGGAGTGCCTTCTGTGTGGAGTCTGCATGTCCTACCCGTGGCTGGGTAGCGTTCGAAAGACATGCGTGCGTAAATGGGTGTGCCTTCGTTGAAGGTTGGGCGTTGTGCTGGCACCTCGGCGTTTCGTAAAAATCTACTGCCAATCATTAGTGGACCGGAGTTCCGCTGTGGCGACCACTTACTGGGAAAAAGCCAAAAGACAAACAACAACAGCTAGTCAAACACAGCAATGCAAAGCAAATCAAACAGTTTTACAATATAAAGGTAATAGCATTAAAGCTTACACTATTATTATTTACAGTAAATATTTAGACTACTTCTGAAAATTTAATGACAAAAGCCAACTTAGATTATAATCATTCTAAAGACACTGGAAAATTGAGTTTGATGCAACATATCTCGGTTTTGGCTAAAAAAGTAACTACTTGAGGTTACATAACTTCTTCTACATCTGAAACTATGGCTTGGAACTCTATAGCCATCTACATCTGTGTACATGTGAAAATCTTTATTTAGGGGGTTTTGGTTCAGTTAAGTTGTCTAATTACAAGATAAATAAATATTAAAAGTATGTTTGGCTACAACTTCTTTACAAATGCAGCCTAGGAAATTATAATCAATATAATCCAGAAGAGGGGTGAGCACAGCACACAGACAACTATAATAAAACATCCAACAGCAAAAGTCTAGTATCATCACTGGAAACCCATTACAGTAGATGGGTCACAAAATAATGACTTTTTTCTAAGAAATGATGTGGCAGAAGGGAAGAACATTCGGGAGAAACTAAGGGTGAGCACTGGCTACTGTTGTGGGGAATACTATCATACAAAACTATGTGCTAGCCTGATGAGGAGTTTTAGAGCAGTTTTAATCAGTTGGGCAGAATTCCATGCAGTTTATTATATCTGGTAGGATGTAGGGTGGTGGCTAATGACAGCCTGCTTTCTCTTACTGTTCCTTCAGTGCAATCCTTAGTTTGCATTAGAAAATGTTGTTGCTGTTCCTAATAAGTATCACATTGCAGCAATCACCATAGTCTGATCTTTGTGGCCAATAACGGCATCTGTTATACTTGTCACAACAAAAGGCAATGCAGAAAAGTATCTTAAAGGATTTTATATATTCACTGATTGTGGCTGTAATCAGTGAATATACAAAATCCTTTAAGATACTTTTCTGCATTGCCTTTTGTTGTGACAAGTATACATGCAGACTCCACACAGAATGCTGGAGCGCCTTCTGTGTGGAGTCTGCATGTCCTCCCTGTGGTCAAGTGACATCTAAAGACATGCAGGTAGGTGCATGTGTGAATGGGTGTGCCTTCTTTGAAGGGTGGGCATCGGGCTGGCAACTCAGCACCGTAAAAATCCACTGCCAATCATTAGTGGACCAGAGTTCCGCTGTGGCGACCCCTAACTGGGAAAAGCCAAAAGACTTACTGATTGTGGCTGTAATATGATCAGCCGAGTAAAGTGAGCAAGCTCTACAGAAATGCTTACTTTGTGGTTCCATTTAAGTTATTTTAACAGTTTGTAATCAGCAGCTTTTTGATTCTCTCTTGCTTGTTAGCCTGGATAATATATTTCATGTTAAATTAAATGTCTCATTGTGAACTCTGAAGAAAAAATGTTACAGAATGGAATGTTAACAATTTTATAGAGCAAAAAATACTCGAAGTGAAAAAAACCAAGAAGAAAAAACAGCCCACGAAGCACAGGACCCGAATTCCAACAATAAAAGTGCTGGTAACCAATAATTGGTTAAAAACAACTTTATTACACCAAACAAATAAAATCCTCAAAGTTGAGTGGTTTCACTCGGTCAATACCGAGCCTCTTCAGAACAAATGGTACATAGCAGTCATGACAATCCTTAAATAATGATTCATAGTCACATGGCTCTTCTTCTCAAATCAACAATTAAAGTGCTAAAAAGTACTAATAATGAGAACAAATAAATAATAATGCAACATCCATAGATAATTGGTAATAAAAACCTAAGTCTTAATGTATTGTTTAAACGATGTATAGCCTTGTAAAACAGTGTCATGAATAAGACAACCTAATAAAACAGTATTTTCATTCAATCAATCACAAAAAACAATCACAAAAAATGTCCCCCTTCCTGCCTTAAAAGTAAAAATTGTTTCTCTAGCTAAGTAATATAATATAAAAATTAAACCAATCATATAAATATCAAGCCACCCCTTACCAAATGGTGTCCTTAATTAATAATAACCAGTAACTGTATCATATTTGGTTGTAAATAATAAATATGGTATTAATAAATAAAATATTGTAAATTCATAAACGGGCCGCTCTTAGTTTCAATACACTACTAATGCTAATATTGTCATTCAAACCAGGAGCCCTCCCTGCATCAAGCTTCAATTGCCACAGCAGCTCTCAATACTCCAACCTAGCTTCCCAATTACCCCCTGAGGTCTGGGATCACTTGTTCCAACACCATAAATTTTAATTCCATTTTGTTGCAAACCTGAGAATGTTTTAAAAAAGCATTATTATCCTTACCCTTGGAAACATCATATATATGCTCATAAACTCTTTTTCTGAGTTGTCTCTCCGTTTTGCCAACATAAAAACTGTTACATGTTACACATATTCCTAAATAAATCACCCCTTTGGTCCCACAGTTGAAATAGTTAGTAGATCTAAACTTAAATTTCCTTGAAGATATGTAACCCATACTGTGGTTAATCATAAAACTGCATTGCTGGCATGCTCCACACTTATATGTACCAACGTTTAATCTACCTGTGCCCAGTTTTATTGAAGAACTCCTTTCCAGGGCTCCTTCAAATTAACATCTCTTTTCCTCACAAACTGTGGGAAGGTTGGAATGTACCTTCTAATTTCATTGTGTAAAGTTAAAATTGGCCAGTGTTTTAAAATAATATGTTCCACTTTGTACGAAGTGGAAGAAAATGTGTGTATAAAATTGTTTTTAAATTCGGCTGTTTCCAGCACTAGGTTATTATTAGTCGTTTGACCAGTCCCTAACAGGGGAAAGTATTTCAAATCTCTGCTTTCTGTAACTTCCACAATCATGTTGTCAAAAAGTTTCCTAGCGTATCCCTTCTCTTCAAATAATGCCCCAATAATCTTAGCCTCCTCTAAAAAAAAACATCATAAGTACTAGTTATCCTCAAGGCCCTAATAATTTGTCCCTTTACAATACCCTTCTTCTGGTAAAAAGGGTGTCCACTTTCAAAATGTAGATAGGAATTCGAAAACGTACTTTTTCTAAAAAGTTTGGATTGAAAACAATGGTTTTTATAGTCTTTATATAGTGTAACATCCAAATAATTAAGCTGATGCTGATCAATGTTATGTGTAAAACCCAAAAATTCAGTACTGTTGTTGATGTACACTAAGAAGTCTTCTAATTCCTCCCTTGTACCTCTCCATAAAAGACAGATGTCATCAAGGTATCTTTTGTAATACACTATAAATTCGGACCATTGGGTCTGTAACACATATTTCTGCTCCCAATTGTATAAAACACAATTAGCATAAAGTGGGGCACAGGGAGCCCCCATTGCTACTCCCTTCTTTTGTTTGTAAAATTCACCATTGAAATAAATAAAATTATTATCCAAAATTGTTTCCATGAATTAAAAAAATAAATTAATAATGTTACTGTCAAGACCGGATTTGGTCGTCAAAACCTCACCAAACCAATCAAGTCTGGTCGAATGCGGAATACTAGGAAAAAGTTCTATAATGTCAATAGTGACCATTAACGTGTCAGTGTCAAATTTTCCTTGGTCAATACCCTTCAAAAAATCCCAAGAATCCTTATTAATATGTGGAATGGAGGCTACAAAGTTTTTAACAGTAAAATCCACGTATTTAGCTAAGGGTTCAGTGACGCTGCCTGCCCCTGATACTATAGGTCTGAATTTAATTGGATCAATTCCTTTATGAGTCTTTGGAATTCCAAAAATTATAGGAATTTTGGGTTTTTCCACGTGTAAATAATTGTACAAACGTTCATCAGTGGTGCCTTGCAACAGATGGTCATACAAATAATAACCTATCTTGCCATATGCAATGTTAATCTCATTACGAGATACCACTCCATATTGGTCTGAGTCTTGTAACACATTGTATAAATGTGTATCATAATCCACTGCGTACATTAACACAACCCCACCCCCCCTTATCTGGTTTCATAACTCTGCATTTCTCTTGATTTAAAAGTTCTATCAATTCCATTTCTTTTTCACTTATATTTTCAGAGTAACCATTATTATTACTCCTTTCAAATGCCTGTATATCTCTTTCAGCTAACCCTTCAAAAACTTTAACTTAACTTTGTTTTTTTCTTTTTAACTTTATAGAGCAGTTATAAAACAAATTACATAGGCAGACAAAATGTCATGATGAGAAGGGAAGTTTTCTTCTCTTTTCTTTGTATTTGGTTTAACCAGTCCTAAAAAGTACCAAACATAATGGAAAAGATGTAAGAAACATGACCGCTAGTTCTATACGACAGTAAAGACCGAAGATGCCAGTCTTGTATTTAAAGTGAGAGAGGTACGACCACTGTATATGCTCCTGTAACATAAGGTACACTCTGGCTCTCTGTTGGAGGACTATGATACTGCTGGGGGTCTGGAGCAGGGGAACTAGAAGATGAGAGCTAAACAAAAGTAAAAATATAATATTGTTAAACAGTTGCAAAATTCATCCTCCTATTAAAATACTTCTTTTCATAAAGATGAAAATAGTCTAACAAATCCAGGTGACATGCAAAATCATGGACCTCCATGCTGAAAAGCTGTGGCACTGTTTGTACATACAAAAGGATTTAGATACAGCAAGAGCTGATGGGAATTTCTACAGAGAAATAAACCTTGAAGTGAGCTCTGAGGTATTATTTTTGAAGAGAATACTAGAGCAATTTATTTAATAATTTATTTCTCTACAATTGTTTACGATGCTTGTACACTGATTCATGGATCCTTTATAGGTCTGTACCATGGCAAAAGGCAAAGTACAACACTGTAAATAAAAAAAATCATTGCAATGGCAAAAGACATTTACAACTTGGCACAATGTCAAACAAGCACAGAGTGCGTTTTATGATTATTCGAACAATTGTTTGGTATGATGGTACAGGGTTTGCAATGGAGCCTATACCAATGAAGCAGCCAGCAAAACGAAAAGGATCTGCTTCAGTCGAGGAACTGAACTTAAATTAAAGGGACAGTGCCCAGACAGAGGCAAACATTTGCCAGAGAACTCAGATCATGTTTAACACAATGGCAATTTGTTTTAACTGCTTAACTGCTTGCCTATATTGCTCCTCAGCCATCCCTCATCTTCCGTAAGTCAATAGTCAAATCAAAGTGCGCATAACAACAGGTAAGAGAGGTCAACAACCTCAGTACAAAAGACTCTGCATTTCCTAGAAGCTTTCTTGTCACATGCTGGGAATACTACCTGACTTAATAAACTGATCAGTCTGAAATTCTGACTAAACAAAATATGGCACCACAGACAGCAAGTAAAAAAATTAAATTTTTTATTTTATTCTCAAAATATCGTGTTACAACAAGAAAAAGTCTTTGCTCTGTATTTAATATCAGAAAAAATATATATCATTTTAGTACTCTGTTCAAAACATGCCACTGTATTCAGTATATCATTATTAAATTGATCTTAAATGTTTTAATGAAAAATACCCTTAGATACAACAAATACTGATCATGGATTAAAACAGTCAAGGCCTTCTGAACATTTTTAGAACAAAATGAAAATTCTTGAACTTAAGTGTTGGCAGACATGACAGGAGTCCCCATATCTTCCATTTAATCCTTACCAAGATGCATGTGATATATATTCTGTTAAACTACAAAAATAAGAACAAAACACTGGCTTGGGATTATTAGCACTAAATGACTATGAATCCCAGCCTATCTATAATATGTGTTAGTGTCAGAGTGTGTGTGTGTGTGTGTGTGTGTGTGTGTGTGTGTGTGTGTGTGTGTGTGTGTGTGTGTGTGGCAGCATATCCAGCCTTGCAGCTCTTAGTTCCTACCTCTGCACTCTGCAGGCAGCTTTGTCCATTCCTCTGGTAGGTGCACACACACTTCCTTCTCATAATGGCAGTAGCATAGATCCATGCTAAAACAGCACCCCAATTTCCGCTAAGGATTTGGAAAGAGCTGTGTAGACGGAAATACATGCATGTTGAACTCCAGCTCAATTCAACCTTCCGACAGGCTGTATCTTTTTCATGGAACTGATGTCATCACGCACGTGATGACATCAGCTCAAAAGCCGGGAAATGAAATAAAATGTAAAATAAAGAGCCGGGAAATCGGAAATTAAGGATTGCCACTCAGAAATCGTGGCACCCCATTATTTGGATCCCAAAACTCGGTAAAACTGAGTCATTTGGTACGGTTGGGAGGTATGGCTGTCAGGAGCACCCCAACCATATTAGCATACACCCATTTCCACATGTACAGACCGCAAACTGAAGGCATGAAAATTTAAGGAGGTGGTGTTTCCATAGTCATTACAGATTAATCTCTTTCAACGTTCTGGTTTAAAAGCCGCACTTGCTCTTGTTTCCCACCTTTCCTGTAACTAGCCTAGTCCAGATACAGAGTTGCTGTATCCAGGACTGTTGGTAAGCTTCTGAGCCCCGCAAGCCTTTCTGTGTTGGAAGAAAGCCTTCTAGCTTATCAGTGGGAGTGGTAAGCACTAGGTAGCCTGTCTACCATGAGAGGAGGGTTCTTGGCCCAGAAATTGTAGTTTATTGACCATTTGGACAGTTTGTCCATCTCTGTCAACTTTCTGGTTTAAAAGACCACATCTGCGCTTGTTTCCCATCTTTTCTGTAACTAACCTATTGGGTAGCACATGAAAGCCTTAAACTGATACAAGCCTTCTAGATTAGAAGAGAGACTTTGGAGTGATTAACTATCAGTTTTCTGTACTTTCTTGCTGTACTTAACTGTTTTCTGCCTAAATGCAGATTTTCCAGTGTTTATTGTGATTTAAAAGCTTGTTTTTTTTCACATATTGTACTTATTTGACTGCCTGCACTTTTAAAAAGTTTTTTGTTTAAATAATTTGTTTAACTGTTGTAGGCTACACACTAAAGTGCAATAGCCTTTTCTGATTGTAGTCGTTTAAAGCTGTTTTAAGTGTATTTTTTACTGTTTTTGCCTTATCTTTTCAAAAAAGAAAACAAAAAAAAACCCAAAAAATATTCCTTGTTTCCCACCTCTCTAAGCTAGTATAGTCCAGTTTTTAGGCTAGTGCTGAATTCAGGGCTGTGATACTAGTTTCTGAGTTGCCCATACCTTACTTGAATAGAAGGAAGTTTCTCTGTTCACATGTGAGAGAGGGGAGCTTTGAGCAACCTATCTGTCCCTGGAGGAATGTTTCCAGCCCAGAAGTTAATAGTTTATTGGCCATTTTGGGCTAATTTCTCTCTTTCATTTCCCTACTATAAAAACTGCATTTGCACGGTTTTGTGCACTGGGCAGTGCCGGTTATCTACGGTTAAATTATTCCCGGCTCCACTAAGTCTCCTCTTCAGTTTTTCTCTTGAAACTAGTCTAACTTTCAACCTAAGCACTCAAAAAGCATCTTACAGCCCAGCACTTGCTCAGACCTAATAGCAAGCACTAATATACCCTGACACTGGTTGCCCAGTAGGGCAAGGCTCTTTATTTATCCCTCACCAACCAAGCGACTAAGCAGCTCACCCTACTATTCAGGCATGACCAAAGGGCAACTTCAGGTTCACTCTCCAGTCCAGCTGGTGAATCTGAGTATCCTGAGGCAATGTTACAACTGCCTCATGTACACAGACAACCCTCTCCTCCTGCCACAAAACACTAACATATGCGAGAGATGCAATTATACAGCCAAACTGGAAGCTAAGCTATCTCCACCCAAGATTGGAACAGACAGTCAAGAGGATAAGGTTAACACTTGCACCACACCTCCAGCCGCACACAGACCTACTAAAACAGCACTGGCAAAAAATACACATAAATACACAAAATCATACTCGGAGGCTCTAAATAAAAACCTGCAAAAGCATCACAAACCTCCAAAGCAGACACCCAAACAAACTGCACTTCCCGTCACAAACCAGACAACACATAAAACACAAAATCAGTGTGCCACACAATCACAGCCCTTAAGGAAAAATACCATACCTAACCCACTAGTAATAGGTGACTCTATAGTCAGGCACACCGACGTCCCACTCACTAGGCTGGACAAGCAGAAGGTTACTGTTAGCTGCCTGTCGGGAGCCAGAATCTGCCACATAACACAAGCACTAAGGTCACTCCAGAACAAGTACAAATACGACTCTGTCATTGTTCATGTTGGTGTGAATGACCTGAGACGTAGCTCCCTGGACTACATGAAGAGAGACATAGAAGAGCTCTCTGATCATGCAGCCCAGGCTGGTATGACCCTGACCCTGAGTAGCATCCTGCCCTTACTAAGAATGATACCTCAGTATAAAGAAAAAATGATCAATTTCAACAATTGGCTAAGCTTCTGGTGTCATTCAAAGGGAATCCAGTGTCTGTCAGCCTGGGATGACATGCTCGACAAGCCACATTGCTCCGCAAGAGATGGCTTGCACCTGCCACCCCTAGGCTTTCGAACACTGGCCAAGGCTCTTGCTGCCTCCTATAGTGCCTTTTCTAGGCAAGGCTCAAAAGTCAAACCCACCTCCATAAACAGCACAATTAATAAAAAACTGAGGGTTATGCTGCTCAACACCAGGAGTTTAAATCTCAAAATGCATGCGCTCGAAGCACTCCTCAGTATGGAAAATGTCGACATCTGTGCAGTAACTGAAACCTGGTTCAAGGCTCCAGAGAGCAGCTCAGCATTACTGGGCTACAACTCATACCACATGTTTCGGCCACAGAACACGGACTGAAACACAAAAGGAGGAGGTGTATCCATATTCATCAAGGATACCTACACCTCCAAGTTAGTGGCACAGCATGACACCTCTGAGATCATCCATGTGCAACTGACATCAGGCAGATCTGCAATGCAAATTGTGACCTGCTACAGATCACCCTCCATGACCCAGGACCACCACTCCACCTTTCAGGAGACGCTGGAAAACATGAAGGTCCTACCGAACACCCTGATATTAGGCAATTTCAATTACCCTTCCATTCATTGGGAAAACTACTCGAGTACAAATTCCCAGGCCCAGTGCTTCCTGGAATTCACCAACTTAAATGCCCTGGATCAGCTGGTAAACCCCCCTACCAGAGGTGAAAACATATTGGGCCTGGTCATCACCAACATGGGCGACAGGTGTTCTACACCGGAGGTCAACCCGTCACTGGTTAGATCAGAAGATAAACTAATCACTCTATGTCCACACTCCACCACCACCCCCAACTAAGGAAACCACAGTAAAAAACTTTTCTAAAGCAAACTTCACCTTACTTAAGACAGAGGTGGTAAGTTTCACAGCTCCCACGCTAAAGGATAATGCTGCCCAAGATGCAGAAACCTTTACAAATGCACTCTATGAGCACCTTCAAGGATGCATGGATCATGCCATCCCTAGCAAAACCAAGACTCACTCCTCTAAGAGAAGGAAACCAGTTTGCTGGATCCCTGCAATAAACAGGCTATACAATAGAAGGGGGAAACTAGTTCAGAAAAAAAGCAAATCCCAAGAAGGAAAGACATCCCTGATTAGTATCAGTAAGAAACTAAGGTCCCTCATGAAATCATCCAAGGCTAACTTCGAAAGAAAAATAGCCAAGGATTCAAAAGATAACCACAAAGCCTTCTTTAGCTATGTTAAGAATCTAAGTGGCAACTCACAGATATGCACTAAACTAGTGCAAAATAGCGTAATATATACTGAACCTACTGATATTGCCAACATCCTGGCAGATAGATTCAGTGCAAACTTCTCCCCCCTCTCACCTCCAAAAGGGCCACAACAATACCGGAAAAGTGTAGTGTCCCAAAAATCACAGATGCACAGGTGAAAACAGCCCTTTCAAAAGCCAAAAACACAGCGTCAATGGGACCAGATGGTGTCCCAGGCTGCGTCTTGCATGAACTACAGAACGAACTAACCCCCCACCTAAACACGCTGTTCAACCTCAGCCTCTCCACAGGCTACATGCCCATAGAATGGGCAATGGTTATTCCTCTCTACAAAGGAGGGGCCACAACTGACCCTGGTAACTATCACCCCATAAGCCTGACTAGCCCGGTCTGCAAGGCTATGGAGTGCATCATCATGGAACTCATTAACAAAGACATTGGGAACCTCCAAACATTTGACCCGACCCAGTTTGGCTTTGTTAAGAGCAGATCATGCCTACTAAACCTGGTTGACTTTGAGACAGTCACCAAGGCCATATACGAGGGAAAGGTGGTTCACACAGCCTACCTTGACCTCGCCAAGGCTTTCGACACCATTCCCCACTCGGGTATTACAGAAAACCTCACCAGCCTGAACATAAACCCCTACGTCATGAGATGGGTTGCCAACTGGCTTACAGACAGAACTCACACAGTAAGAATAGTGGGCTCCGGGTCCAACTCTAAACCAGTCACAAGTGGTGTCCTGCAAGGCTCAGTCCTGGGACCCCTACTGTTTGGCATACACTTCTCAGAAGTACAGGCAAACACAGGAGGACTATGGCTAACCAAGTTCGCTGATGACTGCAAACTGGGAGCCATAATTGACACTCCAGCTGACATGGACATCCTCCAAAAGGGCCTTACTGAGATGGACACCTGGTGTCAAAGTCATGGCCTCAAGCTAAATGCCAAAAAATGCATAGTCATCCCATTTGGGAAAAACAAAATGCCCATGAATTACCACAGCCCCCTTAATACAGAAGAGGTAATAAAAGATCTGGGGACCCAGGTAGATAGTAACCTCTCCTTTGACAATCATATTGCCAAAGTATTTAGGAAATCCTTCTATATGGCCCATATAATTACCAAAGGGTTCGCATCTAGAAATAAAGAGGTTATAGTGCCCCTCTACTCATCACTCATTAGACCCATCATAGAGTACAATGCCCCATTTGGGATGTACCTCACAAGACACTTCCAACAGCTGGAAAGACCACAAAAGTACCTCACCAAGAGGATTACTGGCCTCAAACATTTGTCCTATGCAGCCCAACTGAAAAAACTCCGGCTGTACTCAGTGGCATATTGCTTACTCAGAGGTGATCTCTGAAGCCATGTCCAACTCAGAATTGATGGACATGCTCCACCTAAAGAAATCTAAGTCACTGTGAGCCATGCGCTCTAGTGAGCTAAACCTCACCACAACAATAAATAGAACATGCTGGAGAGATAGATTCCTGTCACAGAGACTTCCCATGCTTTGGAACAAAATGCCAAATTACATCAGGCAGAGTCCCTCACTAACACTCTTCAAGAGAAATCTTGATGAGTGAATGGGTAACACCTGGGATCACTTCATTGGCTCTGCTTGAGAGAGGATCGGTTAACTAATCAATGGGGCAGTGAAAGCCGACACACTCTGGCTAGTCTTATAAATGCCCTCGGGCAGATAGCCTAGTACCTACCTACCTATGAACTTATGAATACACATCCTGATTGGTTACACAGTAGGTTTCCCTGGGGATAATTCAGGTGCTATTAACTGTTGGTAGGACACTTATTCAAGCCATTGCCAACTACATGATGCCCTTTGCAAATCAGGACAACCACTCTGCCTATTTGGATCTACTTGAGTCTGTCAAGATACATCCAAACACCCTGGCTTTGGCTGACTTGAAATGCCCAGCCATTGACTGGGTAAATTACTTGTGTTGTAACTCACTTGCCCAAAGGTTCCTTGACTTTGTTCACTCCAATGCACAGACCTGCTGATTGACACCCCCACAAGGGGTACCAACATCCTGGATCTGGTGCTTACTAATATGGGTTGCCACTCTAGCACCGCCAGTGTGAGGTCTTTCTTAGTGAGATCTGACTACAAGTCAGTCACATGTGAACCAAGTATCAAAGGCTCCCCCAACCATCAAATAAACTAAAACATTTCTCCAAATCACATAATTAAATAACTCACCTGTCAGCTGACAGGTTCTGTGAATACCTCACCCCCCTGTCCCCACCACATGTACAACATGACATACATACCACCTGTCCCCTACCTTGCAAGTCATAACCACCCCCTCTCTAAAGCCAAACACTCAGCATCTATGGAACCCAATAACATCCCAGGCTGCATCCTACATGGCCTCCAACAGGCATTAGCAACACCATTGGGTACTCCTTTCAAACTTAGTCTAAGCACTGGCTTTGTCATAGATGAAAGGAAAACTGCCACATTTATTCCCTTGCACAAAGCTGGTGCTTCCACTGACCCCAGGAAATATAGAGTTATTAGTCTGACTAGCCTTATCTGCACTGCCATGGTGTGAATCATCATGGGCCTTATCAACAAAAATATAGGTGATCTCCAAATACCTGTGAAACAATGTGAACTTCTTAGAGACAGTCACCAAGGATCTGGACAAGGGGAAATGTGTGCATAGAGCCTACCTAGACATAGCTAAGGCATCATTGACAAAGTCACCCAGCTAGGAATCAACCCTTATATAATTTATGTCATTAGATGGGTCACTAACTGGCTCACTGATAGAACCCATAGAGTGAAAATAGTGGAATCTACCTCCAACAGCACACCTGTAACCAGTGTTGTTCCACAGGGATCTGTCATGGCATCTCTACTGTTTGGAATGTAGCTCTCCAAAGTACAAACTAAAATTAAAGGTTTGTGGCTGACAAAGTGTGCTGATGACTGCAAACTGGGAGCAGTCATAGAGGTTCCAGATGATGACAACATCCTACAAGAGGGTCTTACACACACAAATGATTGATGCTAAACCCATGGCCTTAATCTCAATGCAACAAAACTGTAATAACATCCCTCTCAGTAAGTGCAATGTTCCTGCTTATCCACATCAATAAAAAAACTATGTATGCACTCACTGGTGAGAGACCTGGTCACACAGGTTGACAGTAACCTTACCTTTGATCAATATGTCTCCACAGTGGTAAAAAGGGCATTCTAAGACCATTGCACCTAGAAGAGTAAAAGTAGTTATAACCTCTCTGTATTGAAATCACTGTCACTTTATTCTGTTTCATGTAGACTACTCAGAGGAGATCTATGCCTTGCATATAAGGCAGTCTGTGGCCAGGCTTTATTGAAAATGCTGCATACCGGGAAATCAAATGGTACATGGGTTACTCAATCTATACACCTTAACCTGGTATGTGACAGTAATACAACATGTTGGAGGGTCAGATTTGACTCCAGAGGTTACCACACCTTTGGAATTGACTGTCACTTCATATCAAACAAAGCGCCACATTGGTCCTCTTCAAATGCAATCTGGACGATTGGATGTGCAACTGTAAATTCACCCTGGGGGGGTTACACCAGTGTCCCTTTGGGACAGGGACAATTGTTGCTGATCATGGAAATAAGCGTAGAACTTGGCTAGGCTTGCATGGGCCCTAGGGCTATTAGCCTACTAATTTCCTGTGATCCCATGATATCACCCAGTCATAGTACATGCTGGAGTACATGACCTGTGACTTACCTCCCGAGACTATACTTACAGATACTATTTGAGTTCTCAGAATACATCTGTGCAGTCACTGACACATGATTTAATGCCATGGAGAGCACAACAACAGCGCAAGGTTATTATGCTTTTCACATAGTTAGAACAGCTACTTCACAGGCAGGGACTAAAGGTAGAGGTGTCTCTATGTACATCAAAACTAGAGATACCTCAAGGCTGTTAAAATAGAACAATGCACTTGAGCTGCGCCTGGTTCAAATCACAATACGTGAAATCAAATACTACATCCATACAAGTTGTAGGCCCCCCCTCTATGGGCCAGGAAACCCATATCATGTATTTAAACTTATTGGAAATACTAGCCATTCCACACAATACCATATGCATGGGTGACTTGCAATATCCCACTATTAACTGGGAATCCTATACAACACTGAACATACAGGCACATGGATTCCTGGATTTTGTAAACAGTAACTCCCTGGGCCAGATATCCAGTACACCAACCACAGGAGCCATACTGAGTGCGGGTCAAGCAATATGGCAGAGTCATGCACACCCCATACTGTGTCCAAACACAAATGGACTCCTTTGAAGTAGAAATAAAACATGGACCTCCATCTACACATAATATTCAGGAACTACTGTAAGGCTGACCTCCAGCTGTTAGATGATATATTGTCCAAATTTCAAGCCCACATAAACACTGAGAACACTGTGACCTAGGCAGATGTGTTCACAAAAACCCTGTATGAGCATGTTACTAGCTGCGTAGAGGTGACCATAGCCACCAGGGAGATGTACAGACCTAACTCAAAATCAAGCCACCCTGATGGAATCACAGAGTTGACAGACTGTATAACAGAAGGAAGAAATTCATGGCAAAACATAGGGGTGCAGCACAAAGCAGGATAAAAGCACTCTCAAAGTAAACAAATAAATCAGAGGACAAATGAAGTCTACCATGGCCAGATTTGATGTAAATTTGGGCTCCCAGGCCAAGAACAACCACAAAGAATACTTTAGCTATGTCCACAACTGCAAAGTAAGACACAGTTGTGTGCATATCTCATTGTAACTGGAACCACCTTTAATGAGGCAGATGATATAGCAAACCTCCTGGTTCATAAATAGGGCCCCAACATTACCTCTCTCTTCCCCTCAACCTTCCCTCAGAAAATACCATCAAATACAAGTACCCCTACTATCACTTGGGATCAGGTCTTTAATGCTCTATGACTAAGTACACTGTATCAATGGGCCCACACAATATCACAGCATGCCTTTTTAATTTATCGATGTCTTTTGGGTTTATAATACCATGATGGGAATGGACCCTATTCCTAAGTCAAAGTATGATTAAAGTTCATGAAATTAGTATTGTTTCAATCTTTGATGTCAGCCAAAAGTGCTCTTTGCAGCACCCGCAATGTGCCCAGTAATGACTCTTTCTGCAATTCGTATGGGGTTACATGTATTGGTATCATATCTAAATATAACTGTAGATTCTTTTTTATAAGACCTGTTGTTCCTACTACTATTGGAACTGTCTGGGTATCTTTCTTCCATGTTGCTCTTGTTTCTGCCTGCAAAGCCTGATATTTTATGACTTTATGCTTCTCTGTACGCAAGACACTGTAGTCACTGGGTATAACGATTTCAATGATCAATGCTACTTTTGTCTTCTTTTCATGGAGCACTTTATCCGATTTTCTAGCATCTGTCTTTTGAACTGTTGGTAATGGGTGATCCCATGTGATGTAGACTTAATAATTTTCTGTGGTGCTTTGTGGCTCATGTTTCCAGTGTTTTTCAGCCACTTCAGTAACATAATGTTTGCACAATCCCCAGTGCAACAGTCTTGCCACATTATTATGTCTTTCAGTGTACAGTCCTTCTGCCATTAATATGTGACAACCAGCAATGAGGTGTGCAACTGTTTCCAGTTCTGTTTTACAAAACCTATATTTGTCTGTTTCTCCCACATGTTTAATGGACAACGTAGCCAACTATCTTGGGCCACCAATATTAACCTTTCATCTTTTGGTTTGAATTCACCTGTCCTCATCCATTCCTGTGTTCAATCCTAATCAACACAAGGTTCTTCCAGAAGTTTTCTATAGTTGCAACTATATTTATGCATTTTCCACATTTCTTGCCCTCTCGTCTGGTCCTTCACCTTATATACTTTCTTTTGTTTTTTGGCACATTCAGTTGCTGCCTGATTTTTATCTACTTCTGGTTTAATTTCCATTCCTGCTTGATGCTGATATGCTTATGCTAGACTAAGCAGAGGAGTCATCTTAGATTTATTCTCCTCAGGTTTCAAAACTTTCACTACATTTGGGTCTTGTGATGTCAGCAGATGTGTGCGCAGTCCCACGATTGCAGATCTATTTGTGTAATCAATTTTAAGGAGGGGCCCATCCCTCATTCGGAATGGGGAATATACAATCTTGGTATGCACTGATTTTTATAAATCATTTGGTGAGCATGAAGCATTCTTCTTGTTTTCCTGTCTAATCTATCCTATATGTTTTAGGGCCAGTCAATCACTCCAAAACTGTAAGTTAGGACAGGAAGCGTAAATTGCCTTGAATTTGAAGTTAATGTTGTTTTCAGGATTAATTTAAGTCTTCTAAAGTATTATTTCTAAGTTTTATTCACATTTGTTCATGTTTTATTGTTGATCCTTCATCAATTCCCAAATATTTATACACTCTATCTTGCTCAAGTTCTTTTATAGGATCATAGGAGGTTATTAGGCTAATAGCCCTTTGGCCCTTACAAGCCTAGCCAAGACTTTATCCCCAAAAAATAAATCTCAGTCAGCACCTGTCATCCATGTCAATGAGGGACACAGGTGAACCCCTGGGACAAATTTGTGGTTTCCCATCCACTTATCAAGGTTGCAACTGAAGGTACTCTGTCTGACATGTATGGGAAGTCTATTCCAGAGATGGGGCAGCCTCTGAGAAAAATCTGTCTCTCCAGTAGGTTTTGTTGATGTCGCATACTAGATTTAGGCCTTTTGAACAGGTGAGTGAGGAGTTAGTGTCTATATTATCTAGTCGAACAATCGAAATGTCGATTAACCTTTCATTGACGCATATGTGTCAAACCTGCACTTCAGCAAATGGCCAAATCATCGATTTCTTTCCAAGGGAAAGAAATCTGTTGGCCGTTCTTTTAAATCTGCCCCTTTCCCAACTGTAGTGTGATCTCGGAGTTACTGAATTTAGTTGGGGGGGTGTAGGGCAGAGCCCCCCACATTGGGAGGGTTGTGGGGCGAAGCCCCCCACTTCACAGTGTTTGTTATAATGTGTTGTGCTTAGTTGGCCTACCAATTTCTTTCCCTTGGAAAGAAATCTATGATTTGGCCGTTCGCTGAAGGGCAGGTTCGACACATATGTGTCAATTAAAGGTTAGTTGACATTTCAGTTATTCAGCTAGATAATATAGACCCGAGGAGTTAGACTTGCAGATATGGAGCGTCTCTAGTTCGGCAGGGTCCAATATTGTTTTGTAGACAAGACACAGATCACCTCTGAGCAAACTGTATGATACCGAGAAGAGTGATAGTGATTTGAGCCTGTCCGCATAGGACATGGATTCTCTTTGTGAGGTATTTCTGTGGCCTTTCCAGTTGGTACACGTGTTTGGAGAGGTACATACCAAACAGGGCATTATACTCAATTATTGGCCTAATGAGGAAGGAGTACAGAGAGGTAATAACCTGCTTTTTTCTGGATGCAATCCCTTCACTTATGAGATGAACCAAGTAAAAGGCTTTTCTGACCACTGCTGGTACATGATGGTCGAATGTGAGATTGTTGTCAACCTGAGTACCCAAGTCTCTCACCACAGGTTGTGTGCTTAGGGGGTTGCCATTGATATGATAATCAGCAGGGGCCGTGTTTTTGACAGATGGTATGATAATACATTTTTTTTTGCATTTAAATTAAGGCCATGACTTTGACACCCGCTGTGAGACCCTGTTGCAGTATGTTAACATCATTTGGGGAGTCAGTGACAGCACCCAACTTACAGTCATCCGCAAACTTGGTCAGCCACAGGCCTTTTCTCTTTGCTTGGACCTCTGAGAAGTATATACCAAACAGTAGGGGTCCCAGGACAGATCCCTGGGGAATACCACTAGTGACACGTCTGCTGTCGGAGGTGGAGGCACCTATTTTGACCTTGTGGGTTCTATCAGTGAGCCAGTTGGCCACCCACCTGATGAGATAGGTCTTTATGCCAAGCTGTGTTAGCTTTTCAATGATGCTTAAGTTGGAGATTGTTTCAAAGGCCTTGGCCTAGTCAAGGTAAGCTGTATGTACTTGGACTTTCTCTCATCCAGGGCCTTGGTGACAGTCTTGAAGTCAACCAGGTTCAACAGGCAAGATCTGCCCTTGATGAATCCAAACTGGGTGAGGTCAAGTGCTTGGAGATTGATATGTCCTTGTTTATGAGATCCATAATAATACACTCCGTGGATTTACAGATCAGACTTGTCAACTAATGGGGCGATAGTTTCCAGGGTCAGTAGTGGCACCGCCTTTGTGCAAGGGGATGACAATGGCAGTTCTCCACCCTGTTGGCATGAAGCCTTTAACACTTGATCTATGGAGATGTGAGGTGCAGGACAAGTATCAGGGATGCTGAATGGGCCTTTGGGGGGATAGCGGGTGACGTTTGTGCTGAACCTATCTGTTCGCAGGCTGGCTAAGTCAACAGGATCAGTGTAAGTGGTACCATTAAGTACTAATTCAGAACAAACCTGGGCTTTGCCATAGAGGTTCCTGATGTAACTGAAGGCTTTGTGGTTTCCTTTGCTTCAGAGACTAGTTTCAATTCATAATTGGCTTTGGGGGTCTTCACTAGTGATCTAATTTGCTTGTTGAGGCTGAGGAGGGAGGTTTTCCAATTTGGAATTGGTTCCTTTTTACCCTCAAACAACAGTTTCTTCCTTTTGTTGTAAAGCCTGTTGAGAAAGGATATCCACCAGACAGGTTTGTATTTCCCTGAGGAGCATGTTTTAGTTCTGTTGGGTATGGCTGAGTCCATGCAGTTGTACAAGTGCTTGTATACTGCATTGGTGTAGTGTTCAGCATAGTTGTCTGCATTCTCTCAGGGGGGTGGTGGTGGTGTGAAGCTAAAGATACCCTCCCTTAGGAGGTTGTAGTCAACGTTTGAGAATTTTGTTTAGCCTGGTTATGGCTGGGGGGGGGGGGGGGTAGAAACTTTGAATGAGACAGACCAATGATCTGATCTCACCAGGGAAGAACATACTATGGGAATGGTGCAGGGGTTGTCCATGTTGGTGAGAACCAAGTCCAGAATGTTATGTCCCCTTGTGAGAGATGAGATGAGTTGCTCTAGTGCATTAGAACTGATGAAGTCAAGAAATTGTTGGGTGAGTGCATTAGTGCAGGAATAGTTCACCCAGTCTATGGTGGGGTAGTTGACATCACCAAGGATCAGGGTGTTAGGGGGTATCTTGATGGAGTCAAGTAGGTCCAGGTAGAAGGAGTGGGTGTCTTGAGTTATGGAGGGATGTCTATAGCTGACTATAACTTGGATGGGTGTCTTGCCAACTGTCAGTTGCACCTGGAGTAATTCCAGTGCGTCATGCTGGCAAACCAGTCTGGAGGTGTGCCTATCCTTAATGAAGATAGAGACTCCACCACCCTCAGTTTTCCTGACCTCATTTTGGTGTCAGAATGTGTGGGATGAGGTATAGCCTGGTAAGACAGGGGTGCTCTCTGCAGCCCTGAACCAAGTTTCCATGACTGCACAAACATCAGCATCTTCCAGTGTTAGGAGAGCTTCCAGTGAGTGCATTTTCAGGTTAAGACTCCTAGCATTAAGCAGCATGGCCTTCAATTTGCTTTTTGACAGATCTTTTATGTTGGAAGATTTGTCTTTGGGACATAGCCTAAAAAGGCACAATGGGGGAGGCAAGAGCCTTGGCCAAGATCGGGAATCCCAGAGGTGACAGGTGGAGGCCATCTTTGACAAAGCATCGAGGCCTGTCAACCACGTCATCCCAGGCTGACAGTTACTGGATCCTCTTGGAAAGACACCAGAAACTAAGCCAATTGTTGACGTCAATTATTTTTTTGTTAGTATTGTGGTATCATACTGGGTGAAGGTAGGATGCTGCTTAGGGCTAGGGTCATACCTGCCTGGGACAAATACTCTGAGAGTTCAATCATTTCTCTCTTTATATAGTCCAGGGGAGGTACATCTCAAGTCATTCACACCAACATGGACAATGGCAGAGTCATACTTGTACCTGTTGTGGAGAGACTTAAGTGCGTGCATGATGTGGTGGATTCTGTCACCTGACAGAAAACTGACCGTGACCTTCTCCTTGTTGAGCCTGGTGAGGGGGGCATCAGTGTGTCTCACAACTGAGTCACCAATGGCTAGTATGTTTGGTTTATTGTTATTCTTTGTGGGTTTTGTTGGTTTATTGTTATGCCTTATGGGCTGTGTTTGTGAGACACTGGTGTGTTTTCTGCTGTGTGTGATGTGTTAGGTGTTGTGTGTGGAATGTTTGTGAGTGTGTTTTGGAGGTCTCTGTTGATTAGGTAAGTTTTTATTGAGGACCTCTGCATAGGTGTGTGTGTGTGTGTGTGTGTGTTGTATTTGGCTATGTGATGTTGTTGGTCTGGTGTTTGTGCTGGCAATCTCATCTTTGTCAGGAGTACTGACTGTGGCGAAAGAGAGCATGGATTCCAGATTACTGATGTAGATGCATTTCTTGCAGGTAGAAGAATTATGTGCTAGGAGAAGAGGGCTGTCAGTGAACATGAGGCAGTTGCTACACTGTCCTAGTATGCCCATGTCGACCAGGCTGGCAGGATAAACTGATAGGAATTGTTGAGACATAGTGTTCTGAATACTTGGTGGACTTAGGGAGAGAGGGTTCTGAAAAGGGTTTGTCCACAAGAGTGTAGACCACAAAAAACTACTTAAATGTAAAATAACTGCCCTGAAGCACCAAGTGCTAAAACCAAAACTAAGATGCTTAGAATCAGGCTACTAGCAAGCAGTAATAAATGCAGCAGAATAAGAGCATTTATATTACATTCTTGTCCCAAACTGATTTTTTCTTGGAGCTGCAGTTTTCCTGCTTTAAATGTTGCTTTTGCACATTTATCAATACCAAATTACTTTCTTATATCATCTGAAAAAGTTTTGACAACTTGCAGTTGTGCTTTCAGTTCCTTGTCTGATGAGCTATACAGTTTTAAATCAACAAAGAGAAGATGAGAAGTCTTTACACCTTGCTGTTTTCTAGGAGCCAAATTATAGCCATGGCCTAATGTGTTAAGTAGACAGTTTAATGGGTTAAGGGCAAGACAGAATAGCAGTGGTGACAGAGAGTCCCCATGGAATATCCCCTTATGAATTTTTATCGCTGGGATAAAAATCTATCCTTTATCATGGCTTAATTGCAAAGTGGTCTGCCACTGTTTTTTGTGCATACTGTAATGTGATCGATCAGTGCAGGGTGCACCTTAAACATTTTAAGCACTCTTTTTATCCATGAATGTGGGATACTAGCAATCTTTTTTGCAGTCAGTTCATGCCATACTTTTCCCCTTTTTACACTTCTCTACCATGACTTTATTTAACAACTTTTCCTTATGACTTTCTTTTAATACCCTTTTGTTCTATTGCCATAATTGAGTTTTCTTCTAAATGACTATAAACTCTGTCGGCATCAATTCCAGTGTACAGTTTATACATCGTTGGAAGGCAATTTTTTAGAGTAGCTTGCAGGTTCCCTGTTAAGTAGGAGCATTGTTTTTCCTGTTGTCAGATTGGTGCCTGTTTGATGTGCACATATAAATAGTGCTTACTCATGGCTAAATCTTCGTGCAAAGATGTTATTACTTTTAACCAGAAGTTAGGTACTACATCTGGATGTTTTCTAGTTAGAGGCTTTTCTTAACTTTGTTTCAATCTCTCTGGCTGTTACTTTATCCCATTTCATATCCTGTACCTTTACACTTTTTATTTTTTTCTTTTACTTCTATCCATTTAGCATCTTTATGTTTCACAGGATCTTCATAAATACTTCTCCAAAATATATCTATTTCTTCTTTTTTGGTGGTCTTTTAATTCTTTTTACCTTATTTCCCAGTTCTCTATAAAACTTTTTTTGGGTCATCAATAAATTGTTTATTTTGTATTTTTCCTTTATAGTTATCTGTGTATCTTCCAAGGTTTTCTGCCTGTACTGAGATTTTTAGTTTGTTATTTGCGATAGTGCATGATAAATCCTAATCTATTCTAATACTGCACATTGCTTTTATCACGTCTATATTTCTAACTAGTTTTGCTGATCCGTTCCCTCTTCTATACTCTTCTAATAGTGACACATTGTCTTAATTGCTTTATAGTTTTCTCTATTTGATACTTTCATGATGATATTTGATTTCTCCCCTTCCTTTCTCTCACTAACGTTTGTTCTTCTGGTGGAACTTTATCAGTTATTAATTTAGCTGCACAATAATATTTCCTGTTTACTTATGTTATAGCGCATGGTTGGACAGTCTTAATTACTGTGTTCATTTCTGACTTTTTGGGTTTTATTGACCTTCTGCAGTCTATTTCTTTCATTCATCTTAAATATGTCTATCTATCTCTATTAAATCAAGCAACTCTTCTCTTAGCTCATTTTCTTCTAAACTGAGGGCACATTTCTTTGTTTTCCATTTCCTGCGGGCATTCTGTAGACAGTTGCATACCATCTTCCAGTGGCACATTCTCTTCAATTTCATCCTGTGCCGTACGTTGCTCTGTCGTATGGTAACTCACTGGCCTATCTCTCCTCAACATTGACTGCATCAGAGTTTCTACAGTTTCCTGTTCCTTCCCTTGCTGTCTAGTGTCAAGTGAACATGTATACTGGTTTCCTGTGGAAAGCTCCAAATATCTTCATATAGCATCTGACCAATTGCTTTCTGTTCCACTGGTTTCTCCTTAATTTGAATGTCCATTGGTCAATCTTGTTGTGGTACTTTCTGAATTAGATTTTCAATCTTTCACTTCACAGGTACTCCATAACTTCAGTTTCGATTTATTTAACTTATCCATTACTAATTTCCTTTTCTACTTTTGCTCTTTGTCTTATTTTTTTTTGTATTATAAAGATTTCCATGACTGGATTCCTTTGCCTGTATTTCTCTTCAAATATATTTGGTTCTGCTCTTTTTGTGCTGATTAGTCTTGTTTTCTCCTTTGCAGAGATATTACACCATATTAAATCTCTTTTTCTTTCCCATGTCCATATTTCTTCTTCAGGTGTCTCCTGATCTTCCTGTTTCTCTTTACTTTGGGGACTCACTCCATCATGCTGTGATGTAACCCATGTTAGACCTTCTACACCAAATCCTTCACTTCACAGGCACTCCATAAGTTCAACTTCTAGTTTGTCAACTCCTACTTTACTAATCTTCTTTTCTACATTCCCTCTTTGTGATATTATTTTTTATTGTGAAATTTTCCCTATACAGATGCCTTTGCCTGTATTTCCCTTCGAATATCTTTAGGGCTGCCTTCTTTATATTTATTAATTTGGCTTTTGCCCTTGCATAAATATTGCACCATATCAAATCTCTCTCTCATGTCCATATTTCTTTTTTATACTTTTCAAAAATCTTTAGGTATTTGAAAAGTATATTTTTGCACTTCTTCAGATGCTTCTTTTTCCAAACAGATCAATGTTTCTTGGTCTATATACTGTTTTTCACAAATCTGTTCTATTAAGGAACATACATTTTTATTTGAGGCTTATGACAGTTTTTCTTGTGGAAGTATTTTTCTTTCCTCTAATTTCTCTCAAGTTTTTTTTTTTTTTTTGTATATCTTGTGTCTGGAAATTCTGGGCTTTATAGGTTCATAGGTTCATAGGTTCTAGTAGGGGCTCTCTGCCCCAGGGCATTAGCAAGCCCAGCCAGGAGTGTGTGTGGCTTTCACCACCTTTGGATGAAATATCTTACTTTTAGGTTTTAGTTACTGTTGCCTCTGTCTCTAGTGACAACAGAGATGACCCGGGGGTAAACCCATCTCCCCCACACATCTCCAAGATTTCTTTGAATAGAGTCAGAGAGGAGTGAGGGCTCTGAACACTAACATGGACCAGGATTCTGTTGAGCCTCTGGGTTGGAGTCTGAATCTGTCCCTCCAGCACATCCTATTTATTTCTGTGTTGAGGTTTGTCTCTCATCTCTCTCTCTGATGGCTCTGATGGATTTGGATTTTCTGAGCATGTCCATTAATTGTTGTTGATTTGGACATGGATTTAAGTGAGTGATGACCTCCTTCTGAAGTAAGTGGTTGGTATGCATTTTTGAATAGGAGCTGGAGTTCAGGCAGCATGACATATTATTGAGACCTTTTTTTGATTTGCCAGAAACTTTGGGGTGTTTGTGAGATACATCCCAAATGGCTGCAGATACAAAAATTGGATTGATATAAAGAGAAGTGGCCTGATAAGAGAAATTGATCTAGATGTGAAACCCCCTTGATAGGTCTGATGAAGACCTTCATGATAAAAGGGGCAATATAGAAGGTCTATAATGAGAGTTTTGCAAAATGAGTGTCAAAGGTGAGGTTTAATGTCAACCCAGGGGTCCCTGGATTACCACCCCTGTGGTAATTTGTGGGTATGGATTACCACCCCTGTGGTATAATTTGTGGGTTTTTTTGTTTGTTAAGGCCATGGCTCTGGCACCAATTATCCATTTCTATGAGGCCTCTGCCACCACTCTTCCATTTCTATTGATTGCCTCTATCGGTGAGGTTTGTCTGCGTCCGCCGGTGTCTTTTACTTGTCCAATTTGCAGTCATCTATGAACTTTGTCCTGCACAATCCTAAGTATCCCAGGACTGGTACTCGATAAATAAATGGTGAATTTCTTGGGTCCCAGGACACGAGCTGGACCTGCTCACTGGCCAGACTTTCTCAGAGTGGACATAGCTCCCCAACCCTGGACCCTAGTACTTTGCATTGATGCTGTTACATTTACCATCTTTGTGACATGGATATTGTTTTGTGTATGGTATGAGTTTGATGCTGTTACTGTGCTGTGTGTTTGTGGCTTTTGCCTCTTTGCCTATTGTTGTGTTGGCCGGCGGTGAACCAAATTAGGCCTTCGTGTGAAGCCAGGATTGCTCATCATTCAGTGATCCAATGTCTTTGTTTATGAGTTCCACCATGAAAAGTAGCAGCTCTGACTCCCTTTAATGCAGTTTATTGGGCTTTCCATAGTTTCTTGCAGGACCAGGGGTCCAAGTGGGACAATACCACAATAGTAACAATACATCATTTCTTTCTTATTCTCAATAGTCCACTCTATTGTCTTTATGGTTCTTCTTTGGCCTGTCAGTTTTTGTGATTTTTGTGGACTGCTACTTCCTTCTACAACAGTGGGGCCATCCTCCCCCTGGGCCTGGCCCCATTGTAGGAATGTTTCGTATTTTGAGGATTCTACACTGTCATTTTTTCCAGTCCCAGCATCAGTGCGCCTACCAGGATTAGACACTTTTTTATCCTGGGTCTTGTGCAGCCAGCTATCTTTTTCAATTTTTGACTTGCTTCTGTTCATGATATATGCTATATAAATACAGTCTATAGATCAGTGTCATCTTGATGAGATTCTGTGAAAAACAGGATCCACATTGTGAAGGTAATCAGTAAGACTTGAGGATGATTTCAGTTTCAGCAATCCTACTCTCCTTTGCTTGCTGACTTATCTTTCCATTCAGATGCCTGTATATATACACACACACACATATATGTGCTTTCTTTATAGCATGAAACATGACATTTCATTTTTACATGCCTTTTTCATTTCTTTTACTGTAGCCATACCATGCTTTTGTCAGCAACAGTCATCCCTCTGCACAAAGGTGGAGCCATCTACAGACCCTGGAGACTACAGACCCAGAAGTCTCAGTAGTCTGATATGTAAAGCCATGAAAAGAAGTATCCTGGAAATGATCAATAGAGATGTAGTACACCTACAGACACTGGACTCAACCCAGTTTGGTTTTGTCAAGGGCAGATCATGCTTATCCTACTTGGTGGGCCTGTTTGGGAAGGTAACCAAAGCAACGGATGAGGAAAAATGATTCACTCCACCTACCATGACCTGATAAGGCATTTAACACTATAATTCCCATCAAGCATTGTTAAGAAATGAAAGAGTTTGTGTATAAACTAGTATGTCAGCTGATGGCTAGCCAAGTGGCTGACAGACAGGATCCAGGAAGTTAGCATTGGGGAGTCCACCTCTAAAATGAGGCCAGTCACCAGTGGACTCCCTCACAAATCATTCCTTGGACTGTTCCTTTTAGGTATTTACTTCTCGACAGTCATGGCCACTGTCAGTGGTCTCTGGCTAACTAAATTTGCTGATGATTGCAAATTAGGAGCTGTCATTGAATCCCACACTGATACAAATGTTATTGAGGAGGGGCTGACACAGACATACAGTTGTTATCAGAGTCATGGACTCGTACTAAATACCAAGAAATGCACAATAATATCCTTTGGGAAGTCATCTACCTCTGGTAACTATTGTACTGACAGCACATCTCCAACAGCTGACCCAGTAGTCAGGGACTTAAGGACACATAGATAGTGATCTAACGGTTGACTGTCATGTGTCTGTAATACTGGGGAAATCATTCTATATTGCACAACCTGTAAACAAAGGTATGGCATGTAAATCCATCGAAGTCAGTTTTCCACTGTATTTGGCATCCATTAGACCTATCATTGAGTGCAGTGCCACCTCTGGTATGTAACTAATCAGGCATATCCAACAACTGAAACATCCACAGAGGTTCTCATTAAACCATTACACGGTGTATGTAACATGTCCTATGCAGACCATGTCAAGGCCCTGTGTATTCTGTCTCCTACATGCTTTGGAGGGGAGGTGTATGCCTGCCATACAGGGTGGTGTCAGACCCCACTGTGGACCTCCTGCATATCCAAGAAAAAACTAGCACTACAATTACCTGTTCTACAGACCTACACCTTGCCTGTGGTATAAATAGGACATGTTGGGGAGACAGGTATGTAACCCAGAGACTACACCCCTGAATGGAACAGACTGTCCATCCATGTGAAGCAAAGTTCCACCGTAATGCAAATCAAGACCAAGTTACAGAATTGAATGGGGAACAGGACAATCATACCTGGTTTAGGACCAATGTCTGTAATGGACTCATGGAAACTATAGATGGTTCATCTCGAACACCCAGGCTTGTAGATGCTTCACCTCCCAAAATTCTGCTTACACTTATCAATGGTATCAGACCTTGTCAGAGTTTAGGGATGCATGGCTAGGCTTAAATAAGCCTTTGTGTTCATTAACCTATTAAACACATATGAACCTATGAACCCATGAACCTATACTGTTTTACCTTTCTGATGACATGTTTCTTCTATGCTGACATTCAATCCTGTGCTCTGATGTGGATGGGTTGATGTGTATGCATAAGTGTGTCCTACACAATCCTGAAAGTGAAATGTAAACATTTCCATGAGACACCTTTCATTGTGTGACTACACAGCCATTACAACAGCATGACTCATAACATGCACAAATTATTATGGTATACTCATTATAAATGGCAATGTACAATATCTGTAAATGACCATTACAAGTAGCATGTCAAAAACAATGATGAATGAAACATTCATATTAATGTAGATAATCACCCTGTGCATCAGAGACATAGATATATTTCCCTGCTTCCATGAGAATGATGAGAGGGATGTGGCACAGGTATCATCACTTGCACTAGGTGTTGTGTGGAGGTGCAGGAGGCCTGGGCTGACCCAATAGGTTGGCAAGTGTGTGTGTGTGTGAGTCAGGAAGGGAAGCAGGCAAGATGCACCATGGAAATGTGGCTTGTGTGTCTGTAGGTGGTCTGAATCTGACAGTGGTGTCTGAGTGTTTATGTGAGCACAGCCAAGCTCAGTGCTAGCCCTACATGTCTCTATGTTGGACAGCTGTGAGCTGTGCATGGTAGAGCTGATAGTTCATTGTCTCCACCCTTGAACATGTGAACTGGCTCTGCCATGAGTTGTACTGGCACCTCCACACCCAAGGTCAGATACTGTGCTACTACCTGAGGGTGACTGCTGTCTGCTGGGAATGTGTCGTCCATGGGAGCACCCAGGACCATGGGTCCATGGGCCTGCCATGTCTTTCTGTGGACATCACACTCCCCTCTGAAGTGCTGGATGTGCTCCCACTATGGGAGCATGATTGTGCACTGCTACATTGACTCTCAGCAGATGTAGCTGCGGAACTACATCCATGAGGCCTACGCTCAACTCCAGCGAGATGTTCCATCACAGGCAATGTGCATTCCAAGGCAGATAGTGCGTGGTCTGTCTCAGACCAATCTCTTTCCACTGTGTCAGTCAACTGTTCCAGAGTATCAGCAACACAGTGGAATCAGTCATGGATGTCAGACTGCTGCATCCATAACCCTGAGCATTCATCGGGAGTTCCTTTCTGAACATTCATGTGCCTAAACATATGACGAGTGACATGTAATGAGATACCTGCAACAGGTGGTGGACAGACAGTAGGCCTCCTATGAGCACCCCATCAATCTACCTTTGTGGAAACTCACCAGCGTTTTGGCCGTGACCAGTGTCGACAGTCAGTGCAGCCACAGTAGCCACACTTCCCTGTTCAATGTCTCCACCCCACCAACTGTCCAATATCTGTGGCCACAGGGGACTTGGTATGTGTAGGATACTGGTTATGTACGATGATAATGAGGGATGTCAACCTCTGTGTTAGATTCAGCCCCTGCCCTCAGCTGTGCCTCACTTTGGCCACCATCAGCATCAGAGTCTGAAGAGACAATGACACCAGGTTGTGAAAGGGACAAATACCAACATCCTTGGTCACCTGTGATAAAAAGGGAAAAGCATTAACTTAATACTTGCACTACTATGCTCTGCAGTACTATGTTGCAATATATGATAAGCTGTATACACTGCCATCACTATTACAAACTTGTATATCCCCCAAACTCATATAGCAGGACATGAGGACATTTTCTAACCCAAATCTGTTATTATTTTGAAATAAAAGTTCTTTAAACAAGGATCTCATGAGGAAAACATAAATGATGTACACTGTTAACATTCTGCAGCACTTTCCATGGTTGACAGTTATGGCAATGTGTAATGTCCTGACAATGCTGTCAAATTAATCACTGTGGTCACACCTACAAGGCATAGGTATGAGTCTGAACTGTGTACAGTCAAAAAATATCTGTACAGTTGGCAATCATGCAGACAGTACATCAATCCAGCAAGCAGGCCTGGGAAGTCACTTTAGAAAATTCATTGAACTAAATCTACATCTCTGACAAAACAGTTTTGTGCTTACCAGCAGCAAGAGCAAGGGCTCTTCCTGTTCCTGGCAGTCCTGAAAAAAAATTGAGGGAGAGGTAATGTAAACAGCACCATATGTTACAGTATAACGAGGTAATATGTTCAAATATCTCACATTTACAGTAGCTACTATGTTAACAAGTATGTAGGTCACAATCTGTGCACAAGGTTAAAACTGCAGCTAACCTCCGTCCTTCCAAAAAAACACGACACCCATGTAAAACTATGTACATCCTGCCATGCTACAGTATTCCAATGCTGATTCAACTAAGCATACCTGGATGCTCCTCTTGAGCGGAAATGTTGGCACCCACATTCACTATATCCTGGGTGATGGATGCCTGGGAACTGTCATGTGTTGCAAGGTTCACCAGGCATTCTTCTGAAGCTTACAGACAGAGGTTGTTCAGCTGCAGGCCCACCACCAGTGACCTGGTAATTTCTGGCCACATCTGCTGCATGGCTGCATGCTGAGCAAATCATATCCATGGCACAGTGTCACACCTGCTTATATGTGTGATTCTGGTGATCCACAGCATTAATGTTATGCACCAGTTCGTCCCAAAAGGCTGCATGCTCTTGCCTATTTGCTCTCCCTCTGGACAGCAGGACTTGGTATTGTTGCAAGGCCTCACTGATGAGGTTGTTTTCTGTCTCAGTGAAAGGTGCCAGGTGTCTTGCATGCATGACATCTCCTGAAATATAAATAAATGAGAACACATGTCAGGATCACATACGTGAGAGAACAGTATTTAGAGATACAGCAATAAAGGAAGCATATCAGTATTCACTGCTTGATTACATATCTCATATTCAACAGTGTGCCAAACATACAAAGGGTGTGGATGCAACTATGATAGTAGCAGTAGTGACCTATTCCTGTTTGTGCTACGACAGATAGTCACGTATGATCACAGACCCAACATAGGAGTCCATTGTAGTGTGCCCCATAGCAGGAAGCCCCCCACATAACATATGTATAAACAGTGACAACCAAATAGCAGTGTACTATTACAACTGCTATCAAAGGAAGTATCCAGGCGACCTGTGTACCTAGTTAATACAGAGCATTATATCCTTGCTGTACTCTATATCCTCTGTAGGTGTAACACAGCTGGAGATCAATGCTATGTCATCAGTACAGTTCTAAGAATGGCTTGCTGATGTAATCCCCATTCCCCCAAAGTATATTCAAACATATGCATCATGTTGGAAACAAGATAGTTACATACCTGATGGAGTACAATACTCCTCTGTTGAAAGATACAGCTACAGTGGATATAAAAAGTTTATATACCCCTGTTAAAATGCCAGGTTTTTGTGATATAAAAAAATGAGACCACAATAAATCATTTGTAAATGTTTCCCATCTTTAATGTGACCTATAACCTTTAAAATTCAATTGAAAAACAAACAAATCTGTTACGGGAAAAATATAAAAAATAAAAAAACGTACAATACACTGGTTGCATAAGTGTGCACAGCCTTAAACTAATACTTTGTTGAAGCACCTTGTGATTTAATTACAGCATTCAATCTTCTTGGGTAGGAGTCTATCAGCATGGCACATCTTGACTTGGCAATATTTGCCCTCTCTTCCTTGCAAAAGTGCTCCAAATCTGTCAGATTGCGAGGGCATCTCTTGTGTACAGCCCTCTTCAGGTCACCCCCACAGATTTCTATTGGATTTAGGTCTGGGCTCTGGCTAGGTCATTCCAAAAGTTTAATTTTCTTCTGGTAAGCCATTCTTTTTTGACTTGGATGTATGCTTGGGGTCATTGTCATGTTGAACAGTGAAATTCCTCTTCATCTTCAACGTTCTAGCAGACACCTGATGGTTTTGGGCCAAAAGTGACTGGTATTTGGAACTGTTCATAATTCCCTCCACCTTGATTAAAGCCCCAGTTCCAGCTGAAGAAAAGCAGCCCCAAAGCATAATACTGCCATCACCATGCTTCACAGTGGGGATGGTATTCCTTTGGTGATGTGAAGTGTTGTTTTTGCACCAAACGTACCTTTTGGAATTGTGGCCACAAAGTTCAACCTTGGTCTCATCAGACCATAACACATTTTCCCGCATGCTTTTGCGAGACTTGATGTATTGTTTTGCAAATTTTAGCTGGGCCTGGATGTTTTTCTGTGTAAGAAAAGGCTTCCATCTTGCAACCATACCCCATAGTCCAGACATATGAAGAATACGGGAGATTGTTGTCACATGTAGTACACAACCAATACTTGCCAGAAATTCCTGCAGCTTCTTCAGTTTTGCTGTAAGTTTTTCATCAGTTTTGGAGGGATGGCCAGTTCTTTGCAATGTCACTGTTGTCCCATATTTTCTCCACTTTTTGATGACTGTTTTCACTGTGTTCCATGGTATAGCCAGTGTTATGGAAATGTTTTTGTACCCTTCTCCTGACTGATACCATTCAACAATGAGATCCCTTTGGTGCTTTGTAAGCTCTATGCGAACCATGGCTTTTGCTTTAGCAGGCAACTGAGTAAATGTCAGGAAAATCCTATTAGGACAGCTGAACTTTATTTGGGGTTAATCAGAGTCTTGATGGTAGGTGTTGTAATTAAATCAAAAGGTGCTCCAACACAGTATTAATTTAAAGGTGTGAACACACAATAACGTATTAGTTTAAGGGTGTGCACAATTATGCAACCAGCATATTGTATGTTTTTTATTTTTTATATTTTTTCCCCTAACAGATTTGTTTGTTTTTCAATGGAATTGTACAAGTTATAGGTCACATTAAAGGTGGGAAAGTTTTGAAATGATTTAGTGTGGTCTCTTTTATATCACAAAAAACTGACATTTTAACAGGGGTGTGTAAACTTTTTATATCCACTGTATATAAGTATTGTGCCAATGAATTAACCATACAAACTAACTCTCATACACAATGGTTCTCCAACTAGCAGTTTGTCTTTTTAAGATGGTTCTTATTAGCAGGTGATTGTCTCTGAACCAATCTGTGGTTCAGGAATGCTACATGCAGCCTACACAGCTGATTTGCAGTATAATCAGCTAATCACATGCAACTACTCAACAAAATATAAGGCCTCAATGTAGATTCCATCCCCTTTCTCATATGTTGGGGGTGGAAATTACTGGGGTTAAAGATACTACGTCAGCACAGAGACAATGTTTGTAGCAGCTACTTTTTGCATGCAGATGTGTGCGCTACAGGCTGAACCTGCTGCTGCAGCCAATAGGCATAGTCAGAGAGGCTGCAGAATGTGCAGGACAACAACACTTAAAAGTACCCAATGGAGCAGGTAGTGCATGGGCAGCACAGTGGGCACCACTAGGCTACGGCCTAGATGTGCTGGGCCCCGGGCCTCGGCCAGGGGAGCTAAGGTAGGTGAATCACCTGGAACCAGCCTACCTTATTGCGCTGTGGTAAATGAAATATAAAGGAAAAATAAACGTAACCAAAACAAATGTAATTAATAACAGAAGAGAAAGCAATAATGAGTAATGGAAATTAATTTTAAATAATAATATAATGTGAAACAATAAATAATGTAAATTATTTATTTTACATTTGTTAACCGGGATAGTCCGACTGGACACAGGTCCATTTTCAGTGGAGGCCCAGGGAGAAAAGCTCCACATGTGGATAGTTACATAAGAGTTAAACAGTAGCAGTTTTATACAGTCACATATAGATACCAGTACAGAATTATAGGATTATATGCATACTTGGAATACATACAAACTTAACATTGTAGTTTTCTTGTTCGAACTTAGACATTTTTAGTGGTACAAGGCTGAAAAAGGTAGCATGTCATTCAGTAGTACAATACATATGAGAATGAGACTAAGTCTGAAACATTGACTATTTTACAGATAGCCAGGTAGTGAAGAGAGTGGTAAGCTGGTTAGTCAGGGATGGTACAGGGGCACAGCCAGTGACTTTTTAGGAATTTTTTGAGAGATGTTTTAAATTGGTTAATAGTCTGGTTTGCTGTAAGTTTGGCAGGGAGCCGATTCCAGATTGTTCCAACAGAGTTGCAAAACAATGAGTCACCTGCTGAGTTTTTAGATTTAAAAGTTTGTGCCAGTATTTTGTCAGAAGACCAGAGAGTTTTTAGGTTACTGTAAGGGGTAATTATATTTTTGAGTATGGGTGTGCTTTCGGGCTGATGGAAAACTTTGTGGGCTATTATTATTTGATTATACTGGATTTGAGAGGGAAACTCTAGCCAGCCTAGAGATTGTAGGTTAATACAGTGGTGGGTTCTATATGCTGAGCCTGTGGCAAATCTGGCTATGGTGTTGTAGCAGTTATTGAGTTTATTGAGGTCAGATTTAGATTGGGGAGGCATAAAGAAGGGTTGAAAGTAAATGTGTTCGGGCAGTAACTGTCCTAGCGGTTGGGGTTAGAAATGCCTTAATTCTATATAGAGATCCTTGCTTTTTGTTGACTGTTTTAATGGTTTTGTTGATGTGAGCATCAAACTTAAGGTTATTGTCAACAATTACACCTAATAGTTTTGTATTACTTTCTGGGGAAATTATTGTGCCATTATTAGATATTATAGTAAATGATGGGAATGTAGCTTTCCAGGTGGGGGTGAAGAGTAGCAGTTTTGTTTTATTTGGATTCAACAGAAGATGCCTGTCAGTGAGCCTGTTTTCTACTACATTGAAAGTATTTTGGGTTAAGGTCTGCAGGTCTAATGGGGAGGTGGCAGAACAGATTAGGGTAGAGTCATCTGCATATTGAATGCAGGTTACTTTGGGGATGACTGTATGAAGTTCATTAATGAAGATGGAAAATAGGAGAGGTTCTAGTATAGACCCTTGAGGAACTCCGAGTGTGACTGGCAGTAGAAAGAAAGGCTATCCTTCCACAGCACAGCTTGTTGTCTGCCACTTAGGTAGGACTGAAACCAGCATATTGCTAGGCTGTCTATGGCAAGAGGTTTTAGTGTTTGAATGAGTAGCTGGTTGTTTACCATATCAAATGCCTTAGATAGGTCAAGAAAGACAGCAGAGGAGGGCGTATTATTATAATTATTATTATTATTATTATGGATTTGATTTATTGTCTGAGAGAAGGATAGAAGGGCTGTGGTGGTACTATGGTGGGATCTAAATCCATGCTGGGAGGAAGCTAGGAGATTGTGCAAATTGAGGTAATGAAGGAGTTGCTTGTGGATACATTTTTCCATAATTTTAGCCAGAGGGGACAGAATGGCGATGGGCTGGTAATTTGATAGATCAGTGGAGTTACCCTCTTTATGGAGAGGAATCACATAAGAAATTTTCCAGATGGAGGGGATATATGCTTCAGAGATGGTTCTCTTAATTAATATTGAGATGGGATACGCTATTGCATTTGCAGCCTTTTGAAGATATTCAGCTGGGACTAGGTCTGCTGAAAGGGTGGTGGGTTTCAGGTTTTTTGATTAAGGATCGGATAAATGCTGTTGATACAGGTTGAAAGTTAAAGTCTGGGTGGGTGTTGGATATGGGGTTAATAGGGTCTAGGTTGTTGGGGCCTAGCTGGTTGGCAAGGGATTGTATATTTTCCGTAAAGAAGGTGTTGAAGGTGTTGGCAATATTTTCTGGAGGTTTTTGGATGATAGATGGAGGGGTAGGGGTAGTAGTATTACCTGGATGGAGAAGATTGTTTAAGCCGGACCAAAATTTTTGTGGTCGATTTTGATGTTTATATTGCAGGTTACAGTAATAGTCTTTTTTGTCTAACATTATAGACTTCTTAGTATCATTTCTTAGCTGTTTATTTACTAGTTGATCCTTAGGGTTTTTACTGGTTTTCCAAGATGACCAGGCTTTATTTCTATTCATGATTTTTTTGTCTAGTTTCTTTGGACAGCCACGGAGCTACTTTTTTCTTTGTTCTGATGGTCTGGGTAGGTGCAGGATTGTTAAGGATTCTAAGAAATGTGGAGTTAAAGTGTGATACTGCCTCATTTAGTGGGAGTAGTTTTAGTCTATTCCAGTTACATGTTTGCAGTTTTAATTGGAATTTGGTTTGATTAAAGCTCTTATTGTTCCTGATAGTTCTGAAGCTAGGTATTTGAGGGATATCATTTTTTGCCTGAGTATATATGTTAGGAGGTGATCACTTATTTCCTCAGGTTGGGTGCCTGCCTTATACATTTGGGAAGGGTTATTAATGAGAATCCAATCTAGTATGCTTTCTTTGTTATTGGGCTTACTAGTTCTGGTGGTGGAGGTTATGACTTGGGAGAAACCATATAGAGTTATGTGGGTAGTAGGGAAGTCTGAGGAGCAGGTGTTCCAGTCTATATAAAAGTCACCTAAAACAATAGTTTCTTGTGGGGACAGTCACTGTAGAATGTCTTCATGGATATTGGTGTTGTTGCCAGGTGGGATATAAATGCAGCCGATGTTTAAATAGTTATGTGGGTTAATTTGTAGTTTTGTAAAGAGTACTTCAGCTTTATCAGCTTGAGGAACTTGTGGAGAGTTGGAAATAGTTACATTAATTGAAGATTTATATAAGACAGCTACCCCGCCTCCCTTCTTTGAGGTGCCGTCCAGTCGTATTATATTGTAACCTGGAGGAGTAACTTCATTGTCAGTGGTGGATGGCTTAAGCCAGGTTTCTGTAAGACATAGTACATCTGGGGAGTGGACTGCTAAGAGGGCATGCAGGTAGTGGATTTTATTATTTAGGCTTTTTATGTTTAGGTGACAGATGAGGAGAGAGGTAGAGGAGATGTTTCAGTTTTGCAGGCTAGAGGGGATATTATATACTGGGATGGATGCTTCTGATGGGGTTGGTCCTGGGTTGGGATAGATGTCCCCATCCATTGTGAGGTTAATTTGAGAATAGATTATTAGTTTTTGAAGTTTTAATAATAGTTTGTAGTGTTTAGTTCTAGGGTTAACATAACTGACTTGATTGAGCTGTTGAGTTATTTTAATATGGGAGTTGGAAGGGAGGGGGAGTAGTGGCTGATTAAAGTTATGTGAAACAGCATGAGTATTGGTCTGTGATCTTGGGTAGTGGGAGCCTGGAAGGGAGAGATGTTCATAAGCTGTGATAAAATACGTAATTATCAGCATGGGTAAAAGGTAGTAGGAGGGCTTTGAATTAAAAGGTGGGGTTGAGGCTTGTAGAGGCATTGAAGTGGTTTTGCAACTTACAATTGTTTAAGAATGGGGGAGGGAGGGTAGTAGATGAGGGTAGAGTAGAGAAATAGGGAGGGTATTGTGGTTAGGGTGGGTCCAACAATTGCTGATTGGTTCTATAATTAAGGGAGTGGCAGTTGTGGCTATAAATTTATCACATCTAGGGGTGGGAGGAATTTGGGGGCAGGGTGAGGTGCGGAGCGAGCTCGAGCAGAGCGAGGGCGAGTCTAGCAGGGCTAATGCAAAGAAACCAGCTAGCAGTGGGAAACTATCAACACTTTAAGTACAATGATACTTTTTTTGTTTATTTTAAATACTTTCTTACCCTTGTTTTTGCCTTCAGTATACAATTTTTACGTAGTATACTGTTAGTAATCACTTTTTGCAGCCTTTTCTCACATTAAGCTTTCTTCTGCCAAGTGTCTGCTATTTTTGTACAGAGCTCAAGTGTTTAAACCCCTGTTTCAGGTTTATGCTATGTAATTTCTAGTTTTATATGGTTTATGCAGGTAGCTCAACTGTTTTTCCTTAGTTAGTATGATTAAGCTCAGTTTCTGAGTGCTAAAAATCTAAAGCAGACAGCTGGGCTACAGAGCCTACAGTAAAAAGAAGCTTTGTTCTGTGTGTCTGAATTAATTTATGCTAGTAATATACCTAGAAACTTAGGTATGTTCACTAGGTAATCCTTAGATATAGGAGTAACCCAGTTTAGTATTTTAGGGTTGATTGTGGGGCTTTGAGGGATTAGTGGTAGTGCTGTAGACCCAGTATGGCTAATCAATATAGTACATACAGACAGGATAAGATAATATTAACCTTGGCAGATCTTTTCAGAGTTGAGGGACAGTGCAGGAAAGTTTCCAGTTAGGTTTCAGCAGGGGAGGTGTCCTTCTGGCGTTCAAGCCTTTCAGGTAGAGGGGGGCAGAACCTGATGATAGATACATAAGTTATTATATGTGCTAAGTAGCAGATCCTTCAGCCAGTAGAATATAACACTGTTAAGACATTTATTTTCTATACAGCAGAACAGCAATAATCATAGAAAATGGCCACAACACGGTCAGAGCAACAACAGTAGTTAACACATTTCAAAGCACAATGGTAGTATTATTAAATGCAGCCATGTATTTCTTTAAACACAGTCTAAATAGTATAAAGTAGTGTCACTCTGGTTTTAAAAAAGCAGCCAATCACCAAATTAATTACATTTAAATCAGCAGTTTTAATACAGCATAGTTGCATAAAGGCAACATAGCTGCAGTGGTAATGCCAGTAAATCACTGTTGCTGAAAGGTAGAGTCAAACCAGTGAAATAAACAAATAAGTAGAGCAGTTTCAGTGTGGTTTAAAACAGCATAAAACAGTGTAGAGTGTTACTTGTCTAGCTTAACTAAATCAGTAACTGTTTCTAACATCAATACCAAATGAATTACATTTAATACAGCAGTTTTAATACAGCATAGTTGCATAAATACAGCATAGCTGCAATGGTAATGCCAGTAAATCACTGTTGCTGAAAGACAGAGTCAAACCAGTGAAATAAACAAATAAGCAGAGCAGTAGTCAATAATCAGAAACATGAATACCAGTTGTATACATCCAAATAATTAGCTAAAAACAACACTAAGACATTCCGGAGGTCTAATGGCTTACCAGTGAGCAGAATTCAACTGCTGTTGAGCACTTGTGTCCTGATGGGAGCCTGGTAATTCAAAGATGGCTCCATAAACAGCAGGAATCTAATATAGACTTAGTATTGGGGGTGCGGGGTAGCAAAAGAGTGTGAACCAGGTGCAATGCAAAGAAACCAGCCAAACCAGAGAGGCTAGCAGTGGGTGGGAAACTATCAACACATTAAGTACAATGAGGCTTTTTTTGTTTGTTTGAAATACTTTCTTAACCTTGTTTTTGCCTTCAGTATACAATTTTTACATAGTATACTATTAGTAATCACTTTTTGCAGCCTTTTCTCACATTAAGCTTTATTCTGCCAATTGTCTGCTATTTTTGTACAGAGCTCAAGAGTTTAAACCCCTGCTTCAGGTTTATAATATGTAATTTCTAGTTTTATATGTTTTATGCAGGGAGCTCAACTGTTTTTCCTTAGTATGATTAAGCTCAGTTTCTGAGTGCTAAAATCTAAGGCAGACAGCTGGGCTACAGAGCCTACAGTAAAAATGAGCTTTGTTCTGTGTGTCTGAATTAATTTATGCTAGTGATATACCTAGAAACTTAGATAAGTTCACTAGGTAATCCTTAGATATAGGAGTAACCCAGTTTATTATTTTAGGGTTGATTGTGGGGTTTTGAGGGGTTACTGGTAGTGCTGTACACCCGGTATGGCTAATCAATATAGTACATACAGACAGGATAAGATAATATTAACCTTGGCAGATCTTTTCAGAGTCAAGGGACAGTGCAGGAAAGTTTCCAGTTAGGTTTCAGCAGGGGAGGTGTCCTTCTGGCGTTCAAGCCTTTCAGGGATCTAGCAGATAGAGGGGGATAGAACCAGTGAGCAGAATTCAACTTTTTAAAATTAAACATTTTTAACAGCAAAGTAATAGCAAATTATACATAAGGCCAACATAAGAGGTAATAACAAGTAATATGATAGTATCAAGTTATAATAATAAATATATTTAATAAATAAAAGAAGAGTAGGGGTGGGGTAAGAGAAAAAAGATTAGTAACTTCACAGATAATATAACTACAAAGACTACAACTACATACTTCTAAATATGTTAGATTTCACTTGTGAGAACACTGACTGCTTATATTGTATATGTGATGTTCCATGTACCAAGCTCTCAGCCTCTTAGCATGGGACATTATGGGCCAAGCCATACATAATTGTGGTTAAAAGGCACAATGACAGGGAACATTCATATGTTCATAGGTTGGTACTAGGCTATCTAGTGATTCAACTTTATTATTTTTGGCATTATATGTCGAGTGATTCATGTTTTTGATACATATATGTTTAATTATTATTTTGTCAGTTCTCCATCTGTCTATATATTATTAATGTTTACTTGAACATTTCAGATGACATGATATTTTGTTTATAATTTTGTATTACATACACAGGAAGTGATGTCATATTACTCCTTTAGGACAGTATATAAGACTGTAATCCACAATTTTGGCTTAATGTACTACTGACGAAAGCCTTGTTGCTGAAACCGGTTTAGTTTCAGTTGGAATAAAGTTTGGTTTTGTTTGAATCCTCCAAGGTGCTGGCTCTCTCTTCTGTTCATCTACCTAACTCACTTGCCGTGCACCAGCCTAACTTGCTAGCTTTTTCTTGCTACATGGATTCCTAAACTCTTGCTGGCTGTGGGCACATGGAGGATTCATAACTTTTTTTGCAACTTTTTTTGCCATTTTTGGTGTGTGGAGCTTAAGAATTTAAGAAAAATTGTCAATTTACAACTATTTTTTGGAATTACTACGATTCCTTTCTACAAGTCTCCAGTTTTTCGACTGAGCGCTACTTATTGCTCTATGACATTGCTCCTGAAGCCGTTTGAAGGATACGGGTGATGTTTTTTTGCCAGATAATCTAGTCGCTGTTCTTTATGGACTGTTGTTTCGATTTTGGGATCACTTTGCGCCATTTGGCGCCACTTATTGGCGTATGACATTGCTCTTGAAGTTGTTTGCAGGATACGGGTGATGTTTTTTGCTTGTTAACTTCAATGTTGGCCTTTATGGAAGGGTTCTTGCCTCTGGAATTGAACTTGCTTGGTATGTGGTAAAATTTGAATACAGTTAACATTGTTGTGAAGAACCTAATGGTATACATCATTTTGGCTGACCTACGCTACCCTTACAGTCTCTAATAGCTACTGGTGACGGCTTTTTACTGCGAAACCTTTGGGAACCCATATAACCAGGTCTATTTGGACTAATTGACACCTCGTGGCTTGACATCTTTACAAACTGTTTTTTCCTTTTTTAAGGACTAATACAGGTACTGTCTTTCTTTATTTTTATTACGTATTGGGACATTTTTTCCAGAACATCTTGGGACACTTTTCCTCCTATTTTTTGGACGTATGGAACTATTAATGAATATTGCAGGACTATTTTCAGCCCTCAGATGAGCCATTTAACATTTGTTACACTTTGTTGAATGATTGATGGGGAAGATCTAATTTTAAACTATCTCTTTGGGTTGATTCACGCTACTTTGATAGCGTTCCAGGCATTTAAAAATGGTTCACATTATCCAACATTCAGGAACTTGTATAACCAGGGTGCATTTGGACTAATTTGACATTTTTGCGAATTGGTCTCACATTCTAGGATTACCATAGGTGCTGCATGGTTCTATATATTTTCATTAATGGAACACTGGGACTTTTATGCTTATTTCTGACTTATGGGACAATGCATATGGTGTTACATCTTTGAAAACCGCAGGACCGCTTTCCGCCCTCAAGCAAAGCCGTGTCTTCCAACTTTGGATTATTGTTTGTGGTTGCATTAGGCCAAGGATATTGTATTTTGGATACCAGTCCCGCGTTTCTGTGTGCATGTCATTATTATAAGTCAGAATTCTGTTATTTAACAGTATTTATATGTGGTTGAGCATTTTACTCACTTTATCCAACCACTTTCTTGGAAATTTAGACTGTTTAATATCATATTAGTCCAGCATATATAATCTATATTGCTTGTGGCTGCTATAGGTGAACGGTATTATGTTTTTGATTTCTAAGTTTATGCATATGATAACTATTAGTCAGATTTCTTGTGATACAATAATTTCTATATATGGTTGAACATTCGGTTCACTATTTACAACCATTGCCTTTGAAACTGAGACTCTTTGATGTCATATTAGTCCAACTTATATAATTTATATCTTTTGTGGCATCTACATGTCAATGATATTATGCTTATGAATTTCACATTTATGTACGTGATAACTACAAGGCAGAATCCTTGTTATACAACAATATCCTTATATTGTTCAACATTTAGTTCACTTTTTTAACCATTATTCTCATCACCAATATTGTTTGGTGTCATATTAGTCCATTGTATATTATATATGGTTTAGTGGTTCATGCCTATCAGTGTGTATATACCTACAAAGGATAGTAGGACTTCCATTGCCCATTAGCAAATATTTTTTGGTATCAGGCTGATTTACAATATAGTGAATATATATTTTTATATTTTTCATTATATGCATGATTCTATCATTAGAGGACCAACACTTTTTGGGCTGACAGTTGTCCTTTCACATTCCAAACTATTTGCTTTATGCATTTCTTTGGATGTTTATCATTGTATCTACATTTCTGGGCTATTTGTTGCCAATATTTGCTATATACACATTGTTTCAACAAAATATTGTATATTTATTGTCCTTTGGAAATTGTTTTTCACTTTATACAGTTTTGAGGATGTTACTGACCTTATGAACAGCCTTTATATATGATCTTTTCTGTTAAAGACAATCAGCTCTTTACCGATTGTTAGTAATTGCACCATTTGTTGTCCACAGGGCAAGAGATTAGGAATCCAATAAAGCAGTTAATAACTTTACACATTTGTGTTAGTATTGCTATATAGGTTGTGATGCTAAGGATTCTATGCACTATTTATTACTCTTAATATAGCAAGTTGACTCTATTGTTCAGTGCAGGCTATATGTATGTAAATCTTTTGATAGACCCCAAATCTTTTTAATACTTTTCATATACAGGGGACTTTGGTACATACACATATATATACCCTCAAGGGCTATTTTTGCTGAACTCTGTGAGTTTTTTGACAAACTTTAGCCTACACTTTCTTGTGGTTCAGATTGTCAGTCTTTACCTTGCTTTGTTTGATAGTCACTATTTGCTCTCTCTACCCTCTTAGTAGTTTTTTGTTGGCCCTAGTACTATCTTTGTTCATTCAATAGCAACTCATTGTCATGGATCTTAAAAATTTACTATCTGGTCTTTGCTCCGATAAGGATGACTTAAAAATTTTTGGTATTGGCATTGAAACTAGAGATGGATAAATCATATACCATTGATCCAGTTGGCCGGTTCGATAACTTATTCTTTAAATTGGGCAAACAAATTAAAATATTGAGAACGAACATTTGGCATCATAAATTGTTTAAAGCTTACCAAGCACAAAATATCTCTCCTAGAGGTTTGAGATGCAAAATACAACCATTGGTTGGTATACCCGATGAGACCCTGCTTAAGGATTGGCAACAAGCACAACAAGAGGCCGCTATGGCTAGGGTTCGTATCTTGGCTTCTTATTATGAGAGAATGATACAGGGCAACATCAATGAGGTTGAGCAAACTTGCAATGATCTCAAACAGTTTGAACATGACAAAAATTTTCAGGGTAGTTTGAGCAAATTGTCTAAAGAATTGTCCGCTTTAGAAAGCAATTTGAAAAGCAGGAAGCTGCATAAATTAAACGTGACAAGGATGATTATGACAAAGGCAGACAATTTGAATCACATAAGAGTGTTAGGTTTGCCCATGGTACTAAGAATGTCCCCTTTACACGTAAAAAAAGACCGAGATCCATCTTGAACAAAAAAACAGGGTCTAATTATATAACATCAGGGGAAGAATCGTCAACAACAGACACTGAAACACCTAGCTTTGGTGATTCTCCCAATGCTAAGAGGGGAAGGAGAATGGATGCCCCTTTAGGGGACACAAACACCGGGCAGGTAGAAAACACAGGGGTCACAAATTTAGAAGAACTCTTTCTATCAATAGTGAAGTAAATCACCATTGTACTAATGTTTTGAACATTTCAAAACATGTTTTAACTGTTGAACAATATTCTTTACTTAATAAAGGCCTTGGCTTTGTTCCTGGTTTTCTAATTGATGAAAGTTCCATGGTTAGTGACACCATTGAGTTCTGTAGGAAGATAAATTTAAAATTATTTTTTAAACAACAGGATCACAGTGATGACACTCAAAGATCATCTGAGTTTAGGTTTCAGAAATCTAAATTCAATCCTCCAATGGATAAACATGTAGCTGTATTCCAGCAAGCAGTGATCAAAGATATACATTTCCAGTATGGCTCAGGTGACCTTATGAAGCACAACCTATCCAAGAAAGAACAATTGGCCCTAACACAACTCAGGAACAATACAGACATAGTGATCATCCCTGCAGACAAGGGGGGCGCGGTTGTGGTTATGGATCATGATTCTTATGTTAATGAAGGACTTCGACAACTTAATAATCGTCATCATTATATGAAGATGGATATTGATCCTACACCTAGTTTTCAATCAGAGATTAATGAATTTTTGGAACAAGCAGTTGAATCCGGTATCATCTCTGAAAAAACAAAAACACATCTAATGGTCAAGGATCCTGCTAAACAACAGCTATATTTACTTCCCAAAATTCATAAGTCCAGTTACCAGCCTCCTGGTAGACCAATTGTCTCCGGTATTGGGTCACTCACTGAACCTATATCGGTTTTCCTTACAGACAAATTGAAACCTCTATTAACATATGTTCGGGCCAGAATCCAGGATACGACTGAATTTTTGCAGATTGTTTCTGAAACTGAACTGGAGCCATCCTGGTTATTGTGCACTCTTGATGTGTCCTCCTTGTATACCAGCATCCCACACTGGGCAGGCCTTATGGCCTTGGAGTTTTGGTTAAACAAATCCAATTTATACCCCCCTGGGATGAATACACTATTGTTATGCATGGTTGAACATATTCTTATGAAGAATGTTTTTTATTTCCAGCAGGATTGCTATTGGCAATTACAAGGTACAGCTATGGGTGCATCCTTTGCACCCATTTATGCTGACCTGTTCATGGGATACATTGAGGAACTAATTATTTATGATCCTATGCACAATATATATTTACCAGAGATGGACATATGGAGGAGATACCTGGATGATTGTTGGTTAGTATGGAAAGGGGGTCAGAATACCTCGAGGAATTTATTGCACATTTGAATAGTAACATCTGGGGTATTGAATTTACTGTGGAGTGTAATCATAATGAAATCAACTTTTTGGACGTTCACTTGACAAGGCAGTCTGATAATACACTGAAAACGTCTATTTACAGGAAATTCCCACAGTACAATACTCTATTGCATTCGACAAGTCATCATCCTAAACATATTATTAGGAATATACCCAAATCTCAGTTTGTGCGTATTAAAAGAATATGCTCTTCTTCTGATGACTTCAACAATGAAAGAATGGATCTAACCAACAGGTTTCTATCTAGGGGTTATGCCCCGCAGATTATTGATTCAGCTATTAAATTTAGCCATACTAAATCCAGGGAATCTCTTCTTGAATACAACATCCGTTCTAAAAATCAGGATACTGATCTATGTAGATTTGTGACCACTTATGGCAGAAATAGTGGACATCTAGTTAACATTATCAATAACCATTGGAACATACTTTATTCTCATCCCCTTTTGTCAGACTATTTGGGAGAACGTTGTTACTTCTCCTATAGAAAGGGCAAAACACTTGGTTCATTATTCTCTCATTACAAAAGAACCAGAGATACGCAGGAACAATTTACACAAAGGACACTTACTGGTGATAAACTTATAGGCATCTACCCATGTGGACACTGCAGTTTCTGTAATTACATTTTCAAAACAACCAGTTTCACTAGCAAAAATACCGGGCAAATATATGATATTAAGTTCTTTGGCAACTGTAGCTCAGACTGGATAATATATCTTGCAACATGTACATGCCAGGCATTTTACATTGGCCAAACATCCAGACAGTTTCGTATTAGGATTTCGGAACATCTGGGTGATATTAGAAATAAAAGATTGACCAATGCATTATACAGACACTCCATCAAGCATCAGACTGCCAAATTTTCTTTTGTCATTATTGACTATATCAAGGGAAATAGAACATTCAAAACGGGCTGGCATGAAATTTTAAATGCTAAAGAAAAAAGATGGATTATTAAACTTGGTGGTCTTTTTCCACCGGGATTAAATGACAAATTATAATTTAATATAATTTCTGAGTTTACAGTATATGTATCAATATTTAACTCTTTGTAATATACCATTGGATCACTGATACATCTGTATTCAGATATACTTTATCTGATTAGTATTTCATTATTTTTGGTACAAAATGTCTAGTGATTCAACTTTATTATTTTTGGCATTATATGTCGAGTGATTCATGTTTTTGATACATATATGTTTAATTATTATTTTGTCAGTTCTCCATCTGTCTATATATTATTAATGTTTACTTGAACATTTCAGATGACATGATATTTTGTTTATAATTTTTTATTACATACACAGGAAGTGATGTCATATTACTCCTTTAGGACAATATATAAGACTGTAATCCACCATTTTGGCTTAATGTACTACTGACAAAAGCCTTGTTGCTGAAACCGGTTTAGTTTCAGTTGGAATAAAGTTTGGTTTTGTTTGAATCCTCCAAGGTGCTGGCTCTCTCTTCTGTTCATCTACCTAACTCACTTGCCGTGCACCAGCCTAACTTGCTAGCTTTTTCTTGCTATATGCAGGCCTAGCCATAACAATCCCTGGAAATTTTTTCCCACAATATTTACTTCTCTGGGCCCCTGTCTAGCCGGGCGACTGACATGATCCCCGGGGTGAATTTCCTATCTCCCATCCAATCATCAAGGTTCCTTTTGAAGAGGGCCAATGAGGCGCTCTGCTTGACATGTATGGGCAGTCTATTCCAGAGTATGGGGAGTCTCTGGGTCAGGAAACTATCCCTCCAGCATGTTTTGTTCATTGTGATGATAAGGTTTAGATCCCTAGATCGTGTGGCTCTGAGGGATTGTGATTTCTTTAAGTGGAGCATGTCCAACAGTTAAGGGTTTGACATAGCCTTGTATGTTAAGCAGAGATCGCCTCTGAGTAGATGATATGCCACAGAGTATAGCTGGAGCTTTTTTAGACGGTCAGCATATGGCATCTGCTTTAGGCCTCTGATTCTTTTAGTGAGGTATTTCTGTGGCCTTTCCAGCTGTTACAGATGTCTTGTGAGGTACATACCAAATGGGGCATTATACTCTATAATGGGTCTAATGAGGGATAAGTACAGTGGGACAATGACCTCCTTTTTTCTGGATGAAAAGCCCTTAGTGATGAGGTGTGCCACGTAGAAGGATTTCCTGACTGTTGTGGCGATGTGGTTATCGAAAGTGAGACCACTGTCCACTTGTGTCCCTAAGTCTCTCATCACACTTTCGATGTTTAGTGTCCTGCCACCTATGTGGTAGTTCATGGGTACATGTTTTTTTCCAAAGGGGATAGCTATACATTTCTTGGCATTAAGCTTGAGCCCATGGCTCTGGCACCAGGAATCTGTTTCTGTAAGACCCTTTTGTAGAATATCCATATCATTTGGGGATTCAATAATGGCTCCCAGTTTGCAGTCATCTGCAAACTTTGTTAGCCAGAGTCCCTTAGTGTTGGCCTGTACTTCAGAGAAGTAAATGCCAAACAAGAGTGGTCCCAGGACTGAACCCTGAGGTACTCCACTTGTCACTTGTCTGGAGCTGGATTTGGAGTCGACTGCTTTTACAGTCTGGGTTCTGTCAGTAAGCCAGTTGGCAACCCATCAAGTGACATAGGGATTTATGCCCAGCTTAGTACGTTTATCTATGATTCCAGAATGGGGGATGGTGTTGAAGGCATTGGCGAGGTCCAGATAGGATGTGTGGACCACCTTACCCTCGTCCACAGCTCTGGAGACCGATTCAAAAAAGTCAAGCAGATTCAGGAGACAAGATTGGCCCTTCACGAACCCAAACTGGGTGGGGTCCAGTGTTTGAAGGTTGCCAATGTCTTTGTTTATAAGTTCCATGATAATGCGTTCCATGCCCTTGCAAATCAGGCTTGTCAGACTGATTGGACAGTAGTTCCCGGGATCCAAGGCAGGACCTCCCCCTTGTGGAGTGGGATAACTGTAGCTGTGCGCCACTCAGTGGGCATGAAGCCTGAGGTGAGGCTATGATTAAACATGACACTTAGGTGGGGTGCCAGTTCATTTTGTAGTTCATGTAGTACACAGCCTGGGATGTCATCTGGTCCCATGAATGCTGTATTCTTAGCTTTGGAGAGTGCTGTTTCTACCTTTGTGGCTATGATTATCAGAATTTGTCAATCTTTTGGTATTGAGATGGGCCCTTTAGGGGGTGAGAGTGGAGTGAATTTGGCACTAAATCGATCTGCCAGGATATTGGCAATATCCTTGGGATCAGTATATTTAATGCCATTCTGTTGTAGCTCAGAGCAGATCTGAGCATTGCCATTTAGATTCTTGACATAACTATAGAATGCCTTGTGGTTGTCTTTGGAATCTTTGGCAATTTTATTTTCGTAACTAGCTTTTGAGGATTTTATGAGGGATCTCAGCTTCTTACTGAGGCTGGTGAGGGAGTTTTTTGCCTCCTGGGATTTTCCTCTTTTCTGCAACAGTTTCTTCCTTCTGTTGTATAGTTTGTTTATAGCAGGGGACCACCAGATTGGTTTCCTTTTTTTGGAGAAGAGCATCTTGGTTCTATTTGGGATGGCACGATTCATGCACGAGTGGATGTGCTCGTACAGTGCCTTAGTGTAGGATTCTGCAGTCGAACTCCCAGATCCTGTCTGCATGGGTGTTGTGAAGTTTGTCACTTCTGACTTCAGTAACATGAAGTTGGCTTTGGAGAAGTTTTTTAAGGAGGTTTCCTTACTGGGGGGGGGGGGTGGGATGTGGATGTCAAGGGTAATTTGCTTATGGTCTGACCTGACCAATGAGGGGGTGACGTCTGGTGTGGAGCATCTATCTCCCATGTTGGTAAATTACCAGGTCTAGGATATTGGAGCCCCTGGTGGGACAATGGATTAGTTGATCCAGGGCATTGGAATTTATGAATTCCAAGAACCGTTGGGAAAAGGAGTTGGTACCCGAGTAGTTTTCCCAGCTAATGGCAGGGTAGTTGAAATCACCCAGTATTAGGGTGTTTGGTTGTATCTTAATATTTTCCAGTATGTTTAGGAAGGTATAATGAGAATCTTGGGGTATGGTGGGGGATCTGTAGCAAACTACAATTTGGATTGCAGTCTTACCTAGTGTTAGATGCACCTGGAGAATTTCAGATGCATTGTGTCGGGCAACTAGCCTGGAGGTGTGAATATCCTTGGTGAATATGGACACTCCTCCACCTTTAGTGTTTCAGTCTTGGTTTTGTGGCCGAAAAGTGTGGTAGGAATTTTAGCCTGGTATTGCAGGGGTGCTCTCTAGAGCCTTGAACCAGGTCTCAGTCACTGCACAGATATTGATGTTCTCCATTTTTAGGAGTGCCTCGAGAGAGAGTGCATTTTGAGGTTTAGACTTCTAGCATTGAGTAGCATTACCTTCAGATTTTGCATGCTTGTATCTGTTACAGTGGTGGTTTTATCCTTTGAACCTTGCCTAAAAAAGGCACTATAGGGGTGGCAAGAGCTTTAGCCAGTAACCTGAATCCCAGGGGTGACAGGTGCAGACCATCTCTGGCAAAGCATTGTGGTTTGTCGATCATGTCTTCCCAGGCAGACAAATACTGGATCCCCTTTGAATGACACCAGAAGCTTAGCCAATTGTTGAAGTCAATCATTTTGTCCTTATACTGTGGTATCATTCTGGGCGAAGGCAGGATGCTACTCAGGGCTAGGGTCATACCTGCCTAGGTCACATGACCCAAGAACTCTTCCATGTCTCTTTTCATGTAGTCCAGGGAGGTACATCTCAAGTCATTCACTCCAGCATGGACAATGACAGAGTCGCATTTGTATTTGTTGTGGAGTGACTTGAGTGCATTAGTTATGTGGCGGATTCCTGGCACCCGACCGGCAGCTGACTGTAATTTTCTCCTTGCTCAGCCTGGTGAGTGGGACATCAGTGTGCCTGACTATAGAGTCACCTATGACTAAAGTGTTGGGTACATTGTCTTGCCTTAGGGGCTGTTGTTGGGTGGCACACTGGTGTTGTGAGCTATGTGTCACTTTGGTTGTGACTGGTGTTTGTGTTTTGTTTTCGGAGGTCCTTGTTGCTTGGGCAGGTTAATTCTTACATAGTGTGCTCATACAAGAGTAGCAAGGTTTTCTGATAACATTTTTGCCATTAAATTGCATTTTAAGTGATGTCATATATCTGCAAATCAGAGGACCAGACACATGGTTCAATATTCAGTACATTCAGCAAAAATAGTGACAGTTGAGAGATATGTTCATGTATACTGATTAAACTTGACAGCTGGACATTTTTCAGTTGGCTGGCGTGGGATTAGAACCCACAAGCAGTGACTACAGGAATACTGAACATTTTATTTTAAAAAATAAATTATTAGACCACTATCTCCTTTTAAACTTTTATTGATTCATTTTTGTGTCATATCTTGCATTTACACACTCATGCATAGCTGTATAGGAGTTCCGTTGCCTTACAGTTTACCCTATTCATTTATTGACTGCAGCCTATAGCATATGTCAGACAAAATGAGCAGAGCACAACATTGACTCTTAATCTGGGTATTACACATAATTTATTTATGACATACTAAAGCAGTATTGCCTACTGCACATATGTAAGATGTCTGGTTTTGGACTAGAAACCACAAGCAGTGACTACAGGAATATTGAACATTTTATTTGAAAACATTAAATTATCAGAGCAACTTCTCCTTTTACACTTTATTGATTGATGTTGTTACAAATCTTGATTTACACACATCCATAGCTGTGTAGGAGTTCTGTTAACTTAAATGTTTACCCTATTCATTTATTCACTGCAACCTACAGCATATGTCAGAAAATAAACATAACACAACATTGACTCTTAATATGGGTATTGCATAGCATTTATTTATGACAAAAGGAATAATGAAACTTTTATTTAACATTTTATTTGAAAAAATTTGTTATCAGATCACCATCTCCTTTAACACTTTATTGATTAATGTTGCTTCAAATGTGGCATTTACACACATGGATAGCTGTCTAGGACTTCTGTTAACTTACATGTTTCCCCTCTTAATTTGAGTGCAATCTAACGCATATTTCAGACAAAGAGCAGACCACAACAATGACTCTTAATCTGAGTAGACCACAACTTTAACTGATGGTTGGAAACTATGCTACACAGCACTGTATGCTTACTTGCTTTAACTTGCTTTACCAGTTCAGATATGCACCGACACATTAGTAAAAATGTATGATATCCCAGGTATTTCATATATGACTGTTAAGACTGCAATATCTGCATTTACTTTATTTTATCATTAAGTTATGCATTACATTATTACTTTATTGATTTTCTTACATACTACAAGCATGCCTCATCCTGACTAAATGCCTTGCATTGGACTGGACATTGCAAACCCTGTCTTCTGCAGCTGTGGTAAGGAAACTGTTATGCATACCAGTTTTGCACAGATTCAGCTTGTATATTTATAAATTACCGGAAAACATACTTACATATCTGTGGGTTGTGCCCATCCCTTGCCTCTTGGATCCAGGTGCCCAAGGTTCCCCATTTCCTATGATACAGGTCATTGTAGTGGTGATGACATTGCTCACCAGTGCAGGGGATACCAGTTGCACTGGTTAGGTCCCTGGTCAATCTATTCCAGACCTCAGACTTACAGTTTGAGCCCTGGTAGTTGCCTAGCAAAAGCCGGGGTCCATGGCATTGTACCAGGAGTCCAGTGAAAACTCTGGACTCCTGCATACCCCACCTTTGTGTCATAAAGCACACACCTTCCCCCATGACAGCAGCCATATCCACAGTCAAGGTCAGGCTCCAAGGAATAATGTGATATTCCTACCTACTGGCCTTTAAATAGACTGCATTCCCAACCTTGCATGTCATGCTGTAACTTTCAAAAACACACCAAATAACTTACCATTGCACAAACTCCCACAAACTGTGTTTAAGCAAAACTTAACAACAAGCAAACTGGAAAAGGCCATTGACCATATTTAAGCACTGCTTAACATCGCACAGCTTTTCCAAATGTAATAATTATTTAATTTAAAATCAGCCAATGTTTCAGTCACCTGACACAGTTTCACAGCACTATATGCAAAAAGTATTACTACCCAGAACCTACTACACTGTAGGTCATGACTCAACCTATCTAGCCACTGGGATATTGAAGGGAACTCGTATATCTTCAGATATACTGCTATGGTACCTGTAAGTGTAGAGCAGCTTTGCTGCATGAGTTTGTGTGTTGCTAAGCACTGCACAACTACAACAACTGTATGGAATGTCTAATTCTTAAGTATGCCGCACTATGCTTAGCTAAATAACTCAGTGCATTGCACAAACAAGCACATAGATTTAAAAACAAAATTAAAATTGAATGCATCCAGTTTCTATTTTTAGATGTCTAGTGGATGTCAAATGCATGAGTGTGCAGTGCTAAGCATAGCTGAATAACACGGCGCATCAAGCAAATAAGCACATGAAAGTAAAAAAATATTAAAATTGAATGCATCCCGTTGTTGTATCCATCAGTCCTAAAATTTCATTTTTATGAGGTCTTAACTCACCAAGTTCTACAATTTCAGATCTCAGCCAGACAAAACAATTTTAAATAAAACAATTTTTGCAGGGGTTAGGTCCCCTTGCAACTCCCACATGATCTTTATATATACACCAATTATATGTTTGTACAAACGGGCGGCAATGGTGGTGCAGCGATTAGCGTTGCCGCCTCACAGCAAGAGGTTCTCCGGTTCAATCCTTGGCTGGGCTGCCTTCGGTGCGGAGTGTGCATGTTCTCCCTGTGGTCGGGTGGGTTTCCTCCGGGTGCTCCGGTTTCCTTCCACGTCCCCAAAGACATGCTGTAGGTGGATTGGACACTCTAAATTGGCCCTAGGCATGAGTGCATGTGTATGTGTGCCTTCTGTGGAAGGTTGGGTGCCGGGCTGGCAACTCAACACTGTAAAACTCCACTGCCAATCATGAGTGGACAGGTGATCCGCTGTGGCGACCCCTAACTGGGAAAAGCCGAAAGAAGAAGAAGAAGAATATGTTTGTACAAACACTGAAGAAAGGAGACATTCCAAAAACAAAATAAATCAGTATTACTGTAGAATTCAAAACTGCACTGGCAATGATTTGTTATGGGAAACAGCAATCAGGAAATTCAACATCAGAGAGATGAACTTGACCAAAAGGAACTTTCCCAACTTCTCAGTTAATGAGATGTAGGGAAGTCCATAAAAACTGACCTAAAAAAAATAGAGGTTCAACTTAACTCCCACCAGATGAGCCAAAGAGCTTTAACCTTGCATCTAATTAATACTACTTTGTATACTTACAATACCGTCTTCTGATTAATTCAACTCACACACTTATACTGACGGACAAAAAGTCCCTGTCTAAGCACTCCCAAATGAATGTTGCCACTACCAGCTGACATTGTACAGAGCTCAGAAAACGCCATTAACCCAGTGGTTCCCAAACTTTTTCGATGCTTGGCTCCCTTGCTAAATCCAGGTATTCCCAAGGTACCCCCCCCCCCCCCCGTGGCACTCATAAAGTGCATATTTCATCTATTTATTTATTTATTTGACATTTGTTTAACGAGGCTGCCTGACTGGACTAGGAGACCTGGGGAGAAAAGCTCAAAGTACAATAAAAAGACAATTACCAAAAAAAGTGTACATTCTGCTTAACAGCATAACACTGATCTGCTATGGTTGAGAGGTAAGCAAACCTAATGGCAACCTTATTAACTTTAAGTTTATAAGAGCAATATTTAAAATCTGTCCCTATTATTTGGCTCTGTCCAGCATACCTCTCAACTGTATAGATTTTTGTGGAATGTCCAGATTTTTGCCTCATATTTTTGGTCATTTTCTCATCAAATTGTTGTTTTCTGGCAAATCACTGGCAGATCATTGAGGTTAAAGTCAGAAAATAATGACAGACAGTTGAGTTTTATAGTTTATACCCTTCAGAAAATTCATGCTAATGCAAAACCTACATTTCTATCAACTTTCTAAGTTTGTGAGAGCAGCACTTAAAAGTGTCCCTATTTTATACTTTTGTACCCCCACTATTTTTGGCTTTGTCCAGATTTCTTGATTTAAGAGGGTGAGAGGAATGTGTCCAGTGGTATGGTACAGACTTACACAGACCTCATTGCTGCTGCTGCCAGGGATCACTCTCACTCTTCACACTCTCCCCCCATGACACACACACACACACACACACACACACACACACACACACACACACACACACACACACACACACACACACACACACACACACACACAGTCTCTTTTGCATTAATGCACACATTCACTCACACACATCGCTCTCACTCTTTTCAGATCTCTCACACAGTCATAGTCACTTCCTCATTCATACCTGCACTCACTCACACATCGTTCACTCTTAATCCCCCAATCACACCATACCTCTCAACCGCTTAAAAAATCTGGCCAAAGCCTAAAATAATGGGAGGACAAATAGGGACAGATTTTAAAAATTGCTCTTACAAACTTAGAAAGTTGATAGAATAATAGGTTTTGCATTAACATTAATTCTCTGAAGGATGTGGAGTGTTAAACTCAAATGTTTGTCATTATTTAATTACTTAAATCTTCAACTATTTGCCAGAAAAATACAGATTTTAGGAGGAGCACACCAAAAATATGAGGCAAAAATCTGAACATTCTGTGAAAATCTGTACAGTTGAGAGGTGTGAATACACATACACACACACACACACACACACACACACACACACACACACACACACACACACACACACACACACAGTCACTTCCTCATTCATACCTGCATTCACTCACACATCATTCACTCTCTCCCGATCAAACACACAGTCACTTCTTCATTCATACCTGCATTCACTAACACATCGCTCTCACTCTCTTCTGATCAAGCACACACACAGTCACTTCCTTACTCATACCTGCATTCACTCACACATCGCTCTCACTCTCTCCCGATCAAACACACACAATCACTTCCTCATTCATGCCTGCATTTACTCACACATCGCTCTCACTCTCTCCCGATCAAGCACACACACAGTCACTTCCTCATTCATACCTGCATTCACTCACACATCACACTCATTCTCTCCCGATCAAACACACACACAGTCACATCCTCATTCATACCTGCATTCACTCATACATCGCTCTCAATCTCTTCTGATCAAGCACACACACAGTCACTTCCTTACTCATACCTGCATTCACTCACACATCGCTCTCACTCTCTCCCAATCAAACACACACAATCACTTCCTCATTCATGCCTGCATTTACTCACACATCGCTCTAACTCTCTCCCGATCAAACACACACACAGTCACTTCCTCATTCATACCTGCATTCACTCACACATCACACTCATTCTCTCCCGATCAAACACACACACAGTCACATCCTCATTCATACCTGCATTCATTCACACATCGCTCTCACTGTCTGTCACACCCACACACCACACACCCACTTATGCATTCATTCACACATCTCTCTCACTGTCTGTCACACCCACATGCCGCACACCCACTTACGCATTCATTCATAGGTTCATAGGTTGGTACTGGGCTATCTGTCCGAAGGCATATATTAGCCCAGCCACGTTGTGCGGTATTCACCGCCCCTTTAGTAGTTCCCTAGACCCTTGTATTAGCAGCTAGTACCCTTTGCCCCTATCTAGTAGTGCTGTTGGTGTGATCCCCGGTGTGAACTTTCTGTTACTCATCCACCCATCAAGGTTCCTCTTGAAGAGTGATAGTGAGGGGCTCTGTCTTATGTAGATTGGGACCCTGTTCCATAGTAAGGGAAGTCTCTGCGAAGGGAATCTATCCCTCCAGCATGTTCTATTCATTGTTGTGTTGAGGTTTATATCCCTAGAGCATGTAGCTTGAGTAGATTTGGTTTTGCTAAGATGGAGCATGTTCAACAACTCTGGGTTGGACACGGCTCTGTACGTTAGACAGAGATCGCCTCTGAGAAAGCGGTATGCAACAGAGAACAGTCTTTGTTTTTTCAATTGTGCTGCATAGGGCAACTGTCTGAGGCCAGTAATCCTCTTGGTTAAGTACATCTGTGGTCTCTCCAGCTGCTGGAGATGTCTAGTCAGGTACATTCCAATTGGTGCATTGTACTCAATAATGGGTCTGATGAGGGAAGAGTAGAGGGGCACCATTACATCCTTAGATCTTGATGCGAACCCTTTTGTGATCAGATGGATCACATAGAAGGATTTTCTAACCACTTTGGCAACATGGTTATCAAAGGAAAGCTGACTATCTTACTTGGGTCTCTAGATCCCTTATTTCTTCTTCAGATTTCAGGGGATTACCTCCTATGTTGTAGTTTGCAGGTACTCTGTTTTTTCCAAAGGGGATTACTACGCATTTTTTTTGCATTTAGCTTTAGTCCATGGCTTTGACACCATGCATCAGTCTCATTTAGGCCCTTCTGGAGGATCTCCATGTCGGCCGGAGACTCTTTTATAGCACCCAGTTTGCAGTCGTCCACAAACTTAGTCAGCCACAGCCCTTCTGTGCTTGCCTGTACTTTTGAGAAGTATATGCCAAACAGGCGGGGCCCCAGGACAGAGCCCAGAGGCACACCACTCGTTACTGGTCTGGATTTGGACATAGATCCCGCTACTCTTACTTTATGGGATCTGTCTGAGAACCAGTTTACATCACTCTCGCTCTCCTGATCTCACACCCACATGCCACACACCCACTTATGTATTCATTCATACATCGCTCTCACTCTCCCTATCTTACACCCACATGCCACACATCCACTTACGCATTCATTCATACATCCCTCTCACTCTTCCAATCTCACACATACACACACACAGTCACTTCCTCATTCATACCTGCATTCATTCACACATTGCTCTCACTCTCCCACTCTCACTCATACACACACACAGCCACTTCCTCGTTCATACCTGCATTCATTCACACATCGCTCTCACTCTACCGATCTCACACACACACAGCCACTTCTTCATTCATTCCTGCATTCACTCACACATCGCTCTCACTCTCCCGATCTCACACATACACACACATAGCCACTTCTTCATTCATTCCTGCATTCACTTACACTCACCACGAACTAATAAGCTTAGCTGCTGCAAAACAAACCACAAACTGTTCATGGTTTATTTTGCAGTTAAGCTTATTAGTTCATGGCGCCCCTGTGAGGAAGCCGCAGCACCCAGGGCACTGCGGCGCACACTTTAGGAACCCCTGCATTAACCGACTGCTGCTTACAAACAATCATACTCTCTGTCTACAGAACCTCACATAATCTATCTTTCACCTGCTTACGGAAAATAAACTGTAGCCTGCCCATAGAAATAAATTAAAACCTAAGATACCCAAACACATAAAATAAGTTTACATATTAACATGATGGTTGAAGTAATATTATGCGCCCATTTATTGAAAAAAGTAACCTGCCATAGCACTCCTCCACGTCATGTGTAGAAATACTTCAGAATTAAAAAGGAAATCAAAACTCATCCAGTTAGAAAAAAGTGATTTGGTATTATACATAACTGTGCTATAGTCTAAACAGTTATGTTACCCACCAAGATACAAAAATAGGTGCCCACAACATGCATTGTGCCAATGGATTTGTGAGAGTAACTTGTATGGTATTTCCTTAGCAGAACATTTATATAACAGGGAACATATGCTGTATTGCAACCCTAAACAGCAAGTCTCTGAACATCGAAACAGGAAGGTCACAAATTTCATGTAGTTGTCATTTAACATCACTGGGGTTACTGATATTACACATTAACTGCATTATGAAATTAAAGAAAGGGGAGAAGGTGAGATTTACTTTTGTTTTCTACCTTCTTCCTCTTCTCTGAGTTTGTGCAACCTCTTATTCGGGAGTAGTAGAGATTTGAGAGTTACAGTTATGTGTAGTTATATATTTTGTGACCTTGGAAGTATCACTGTTTTGAGACTGTGACCACCCCAGGCTGATTCAGACATTTTAGTTTAGATTAAGCATCTGTTGACTAAATGACACAGAATTAATCTTAATGAATCTTTACATGACATCTAGAACCTAGATGATACAAATTCCTTTCATTTTCTTTCTTTCTTCCTTTCTTTCTTCTTAGCTCATTCCCTTTGGTCTTGCTATTTAAAGATACTCATGCTTACGCCGTTACACATACACACTTGTGCAAGAGTTTTATTACTTGTGTTGTACTTTGACCTAAGCACAGAAACACCTGCAGGTATTTTTTTTAAAGATGAAAAATCCTAAAGCAACATGGATATGTAAAATGGACTAAGTTTACTCCCATGTGCTGATGGCATAGAATTACACAAATTTCAGCCTCTAGGCTCAGGAGTACAGAAACAGAGATTTGCTCAGTTGCACAAGTCAGTTTGGGGTTCAGCTGAAAAATGAAATCAGTTTCACACGAGTATTGCATTTTATTTTCAACCAGATACTAGCCTTTGCCTCAAGATGTTCTACATATCAGAATGCGATTTGTAATAATCAGAACACATAGATGAGAACAGAGATGTATTGTGTTAATTTTCCCACAATGGGCATTCATTACAGTGTATGGCAAAATGAAGTAATACCATTTAAAGAAGTGATGCTTAAAACTGACTAAGCATTGAATAATACAAAAAGCACATCAGACATTTTCCTTTTTTTTTTTGTAAAACGTATTAACTCATGAAAAACTGAAATAACACTGAAATAACACTTTTTGTTAAAGTACCTCTTCAGGAGATTCAGTACATGCATACTTAATTACACTACCTAAACAGAATTTCTTGTAAAGAAAAATAAAAATTTAACTATTCCTTATATGAAGCATTATGACATCACTGAACAGGTGTCAGTCAGCACCCAGACATAACTTTTATAAACAATAAATAAATAATAATAATAATAATAATAATAATATATATATATATATATATATATATATATATATATATATATACATATATATATATATTTATTTAATGATAGAAGGGAATGTCTGATGAACAGTGACAGCAGACCAAGCACCAAAGCACTAAACAGCATATCCCACATATATCACTGCACCCATCAGTTATACTTTGTGTTTTATAAGAAAGTAAGCACTAACCTGGATTTCATGGTCCTTAGTTCTGGACTAGATTGCTACCACATTACCTATACAACCATATGCTGTGCATGAGCCTGCCACATGGGGTCCCTTTTTTTCTTTACACATGGGAATGTAATTAGTCATAGTAGGACTGGAACTGGAAGCCACAATAACAGTACTGGTCACTTCACCACCAGACTGGTGCATGGTCACCTTTTGCAGAATGCAGTATGTAGTAAACGTCCTGTATGCAGTAACTGGGTCATAATGAAGGGCACCATAAGACTCATCCAGGCACCTAAATTGACTCTTCAACATGCTAAAGACCCTTTTAATAGCAATATGGGTCTGGGACATGGCTTTACTGCAATTGTCTTAAGCATTTCCACTTGGATTTTTCACTGGTGTCATCAGCCTGAGGGAAAAAAAAGAGAGGAAAGGGGGAAGTCAAATCACAGAAAATGTAATTTAGTATTCAGCAATACACTGTATCATGAATACTTTCTTAAATAAAATAAAAAAGTAAAAAAGTATATTCTCCACTTACCAGCAAGATGACCACTGGGTATCCTTCCATGCAGGAAGATGTGGTAGACTGAGATAATGTGTCTGATATGGGAATCATGTGGACTGCTAGGATACTAAGAAGACAAGTTAGTTTTGCACAACCATGAATCACACAGTATCTGGTGGTAAATGGAATGGTAGCCCTTCCTACTGAGGTACTTCTCCCCCTGTGGACCAGATGGGGCTCTAAGTATAATGTTGGTGCAGTCTAAAGCAGCAAGCACCCCAGGTTAATGTGGCATTCCATTAAAGGTACACAGAGTCTGGGCTCTATCCTGAAGTGATATCAGGAAATAGATGTACTAATCCACATGTGCCAAGAGTTCATCCAGGAACTGCTAAAGTTTCCTCAAGGCACAAGCCTGTGAAATATTCATTGTGTGCCCAGTCTGTCTCTGGAATGTACCTGGGACAAGTATTAATGAGTCTATATATACCTTAGTATTCACAGGGATGGGAAGACCATGCATCCCCCCGTGTCCCTGTGGGAGCCATACATACTTTTTAAGACCCTCACAATAGTCCTATCCAGTCTGAACCTATCAAGAATTTCCTCATTATCAAAACTGTGATGAGTAATTCTCTGCCTATATCTCTGCCTTCTTTGGCAGGAAGCATCCCTGGGCTCAAGCAGCTTTGCCTCAGTGAAGAGAAGGAGCTCACACCAGGAAATAGCAAGAGACAGCATCTTCATGGATTGCAAAGCAGCTAGAAAAAGTGCAATTCCACCTTTTATTATAAATCTGTGGAGGGCATGGAAACAAATAAAATTATGACAATGAATTGTAAACAGGCAGGAGAACTTAGCATATGCATATTTATATAATTTCTCATTTATATCTCATTACTACATTAACGTAAGTTCATTGAGTCTATATTAGAACACCGGCAAAGCCGTTAATTGAACTGCCTAATCATCAAAAATGCTGGTGATAGAACTCAGTTTTGTGGGGGTCTGCACCCCCACACCCCCCACTAATTATATATACCAACTCCAAGATCGCACTACAGTGAGGAAGGGGCACATTTTTCAATCTTCACCATACACAATCTCACAAAACACACTTCTATCACCAGCATTTTCGATGATAAGGCCGTTCGATTAACGGCTTTGTCAGTGTTCTAATATAGACTCACGTTCATTTGCAGTCATCATATGTTACCTCTATCAATTGTGCCTTTGTTGAGGAAATGTGCAAACAGTGTGGATTGCCTTTGCATATTTGTGTAACACTAATAATACCACCCTCTGTTTCTGGTTTTCACTTGATTTCAACATGACAGCAGTTACATTCAGAACCTCCCTTACAGAATAATATTAGAACAGCCATCTTTACCTAATCAGGCAACACCTCCTTGTAAGTTACCTCAAATAAATTTTGGACACTTCAGTATTATATGAGGGAGATCTAGTTATTGCATACTAGATACACATAATTTTCCTTTACTGCTAACACCAATTCTAGATATTTAGATATTCCATGCTATATTATAAATTTAACTCTCATTTATGTTGAACATAATTCTCTGGCTTTCATGTCAAACAAATATATAATGTTGTTGTCCTTAATTATTAACTATGCATAGAATAATGACAAGGTATTGGAAAAAATATAATTTTCAATATCAATAGCCTAGAAATTTCCTGTGTTTTTTTTTATCTTTACACATGGGAATGTAATAAGCACTAAAGCTATTATTCTTAGCTAAATATGACTTCAAGAATGTATTACCATAAAGGAGGTCCCCATCCTACTAACTAAAGGGCTTGTTATAACTGCTTCCTGTTTCCAGCTGAGCTTTTCTTCCCATGTTACTACTTGTTCAGTGGGAATGTTATCTCTCTGCTTCATCTACTCAACATATGATATACGATGTACACAAACTTACCTTCTGAGTCAGCTTTAATTTTGTTCAATGATAAAATATTGATAAGGAAATATGAAGTCTTAAATACATTCCTTAATATTTTTCAGATTGCTCTAAATATTCCATCTCCCCTCCCCTCCTGTTGACCAAGTCTCTTCTCTGTCAACAACAGATGGTCGATTTTTTCCTTTAATCATGAGGAATAAAGAAGTAACGGTAATACCTACCCAAATTTAGCATACAGGGGACAAAGCTATTGATTTGCTGCAATCTTTGTGATACCTTCAGTAGTAATTTCTTGCAAATACGATGCCTAGGTATATAAGCAAAGTAGCAGTCTCCACCACTTGCCCTTTTAAATTTTCCTTGTTTTTCATATTTTCACACTGTAACTAATGGCCTTCTTTTTTTCCATATTTATCACAAGACTGTTTTGAAACACATTTCTCTAATCCAGTTATCTGCTTTAAATTTTCAGGTAGTCATTTGCATGTTACAGAACTGTTCAATTCTTATTGTTAGTCCTGGAATCACCTACTCCTATGGTATTCATCACCTCAAAACGACCATCATTCTATAATGAGAAGAACCATGGTACAAGAATACAGCCTTACCTTATTCCTTTAGAAATACCAAAATTCTTTCCCTAGAAGTTTTAAAACTCAGCTATACATGTGAAATGTCTGTGGTATCCCTTTTTTATTTTCTATTTATCTATATCACTCTATATCAAATGTATCTTTATAATCACCAAGTGTATACGCCAACCATAAAACAGAATAATCACTTTCACTTGATAATGACTAGCACTCAAGTAACAAGACCTTCACCATAATGTATTCGGCATGGACAGTGAGAACGAATTTGTCTATCTCACATAATGAACTTTCAAATGATGCCCCTTTATAATATAAATTTAATTATGAAAATATGTTTAACAAGTGACAATGATTCATTTCTCCATTACAGTGAATCACAAACAATTTGTAATTTTGCTTCTACTACCCTACCTTAACAGACGTTGCCTGTGATTAATTGGTACATCAATTGTTTAAAGATGACAATCATGGTACTATACTTTAGTTAGCTTACCACTCTAAATGTACTTAAATGTTTTTTATGAGGTGTGCTTAGATTCTGAAGAAGTCCTATACTATAATCTGATGAAAGCACTTAATCTTTCCTTTTTTGTGCAATAAAAGTTTTTGCCTTTACGGTGTTCTTGTCCTGGAAGCCTACAGGATTGGTTTTGTGTCGTGTTAGCATACCACTCTCTCAAACCCTTCTCTATTTCGATCAGCTCATCATTCTCAGTGAGAGGCCTACTTCCTCAGGTGGCAACTAAGGTAACGAGGCCTGAATGACAGATAGATGAAAGTACTTTAATTTAATTATCTTACTATTCTGTCAACCCTTCTTTATTTTGATTAAATCGTCTTTCTTATTGATGGGCCAGTTTTCTTAGGTGGCAGGCAAGGCAAAATGCCTGACTGGCAGAGAGGACAAAGCAATTTATTTTGGTTACCTTGCTAATCTCTCTTTCCTTCTTTACTTTAATTAGCTTCCATTTTCTCAATGACAGAACTATTTCTGTGGGTGCAACTCAGGTAAATGTAGCTCTATACCTAGGTTGCAGGTACATCCTTGGATGACACCCAAGCAAACCTCATGGTCCCATATAATGTACTATGTCTTTGTAGTTTTACCCTAGATCTCTACTCTTGCCCCATAATTACATTTCTTCTCTCATTTTTACTCTTACTAGATACGCTTCCTGTTTAATAATACCATCCTCAAGATAAACTGCAATATACAATTAATTGCCCAAATAATCTTTTATAAGCAGCTTACACCAATAGTGATGCATACACCAATAGTGATGCATTTAACAAGGAAATAGTTTCTAACTCAAGTCATACTATCACATTGATCTGCAATGTCTCATGAAAGGCTAATAACTAAGCTAGATTATGTTTTCTTACAAATATTCTAGTCTGGTGATATCTATCTGAATACTGGACCCCCATCACAATTCAGACATCCACATCACAAAGACAGACCTTAAATAGCATGCATCAGTATTGTTATTATAAATAACAAATGGCCCATACTTGAAACATGATTCAATTAAAAAAGAACTCCACATGCTAGCAATTACAGAAATGTGACTCAAGGATGATTTCTTCCCATTATACTGCATTACTTCCAGATATCACAAACATAACAAAAGACAATGTCTCTGATGATAAAAGCCCAAATGGGTTCTACTGTCACTATTATTGGGAAAACATAGACAACTCAACCTTGCCTGTGCTTGTGTTCCTTCCCCATCCTCCATTACAGGAATATACAATGTTATGGAGTAAATACTTGATACCTTACTACTTCTATATATACACTTTTGTTTTTTTTGTTTTCTACTTGCTTATCTCTTTTTAATTTTTAGCCCCATTTCCAACTATCTTTCTTTGTCCCATACTGCTTTGCACTATACCTCAAGGATCCAGCCTTGGCACATTACTATTTAATGTCTTCATCAATAACTTACATAAAATGCTCTTGTGACAACACTCTAATCCAATATGCAGATGATTCCACTAAAATCTGTGTATCAGACACATTAAGTTACCTACAACACATAACACAACAAGCTTTCTCTTCCATAGAAACATGGCTCTCCAACACTGAACTCCTACTGAACCCCCCCACCAAAAAAAAAAAACAAAGCTCCTTCTGTTTATCCACAAATCCCATTGACCCAATAAAACAAACTTCAAGATATTTTCAGCCAAAAATACTGAAACTGAATTGCTTCAGCATAACAAACTGCAATTTGTGACAATTGATGATAATCTCAAGTTTGACCTACACATACAAAACAGTATACAAAGCACTAAAAACTAGGCGTCCTATACAGGAATAAAAACATCTCACAGCAGCTACCAAATTTACCCTGGCCAAAACCTACCTCTTGCCCTCACTGTTATATGGGGCCCCAATTCTAACTAACTTACAGACCCCCTAAGAAAAAAAGTAGAAAGCTGCCATAATAAAATTGCCAGATTTGCCATAAACACAACCCCTCTACCTCATCACTGTAAAGCTCTACATTCCCTAAGATGCCTTGAACTCCCCCTCCACCTCCAATACATGCAGCTTACTATGGTATACAAAATCATCCACAGCCCACTAGCTTATCCTGCTCTTAATCCATTAATCAACTTTTATATCCCAAATAAACATCTCAGATCTGAAGACAAACATCTCACAACTTTTAAACCTAACAAAACCCCAGGCCTAAGCCTTTACTCCTGCTCTGTGGCAAAACTATGGCACTCCCTTCCTTTAACAATCAAAACTGCTACTAACCTGCACTCCTTCAAAACCTCTATAAGAGAATACTTCAGCAAAGCTTGGATTTGCTCCCGTATGTGCCCAGGCTGTGGTACTCTTATACCTTTTTCTACTTGTACTGTCTCTATCCCCACTACTAACTTACCCTACCCTCCCTTCCTCTACACATACTTCCCTGAGGTTACACTCATAGTTTTCCACATCTATTCCTACTATCCCCTCCATCACACCCTACCCTTTTCTACTCGTATTATCCTACGCCTTCACCAGTATAATCTGTTACCATATTTTATGACCTCTATAATATTAATAATTGTTATGATAATCATCTATTATGTAAATAATGCTGCATCTTTCTATTATCAGGCTTTCCATATACTTTATGCCTGAACACAATGACTTTATTATGTGTGTTGAGTTTTTATTCTGACAAACTAATGTGTTGTTTTCATATTTGTGCTTGAATGGTATGACTTTATTATGTCTGTCTAGTTTTTCATTCTGTTAACAATATGTACCTGGCGTTTTTCTCCCCAGACCTCCACTGAAAATGGGTACCTCATGACCCAGTCAGACTTTCTCAGTAAACAAATGCCAAATAAATAAACAAACAAACAAATAAATAAATAAATAGATTTTCCCATCAGAGTTCCCAAAAATCTGATTATGTGAGGCAACTTCAATAGAAATATCTCAAGACCAAAAGCTACACGAATGGATAAATGCTTACTACAGCTGGGCTTAAACCAAATAGTTGAGCAAACAACTAGATCAAATACTCTCTTAGGCTATCCCTCAAACCTTCCGCTCTTTATAACTAATATAGCCCTTAGATGTATATAGTTAGAGGATCTTCCTGATAACCTCAGTTATCATTGCCCCATAAACTCGTATTGGACATACAAGACATCAAAATTCCATCCCAAATAATTTTAGGAAGACTTATCACAAAATCAAAGCAAAATACTCTAAACACTATGGTTAAAACAATAAATTAGACATCTCTGTTCTCTGAAAATAATCTAGATATTGCACTTTAATTCCTATTTACACCCCGTCGCAAGTTCAAAACTCAATTTTCCCTCTTGTAAAATTAATTAGAAGTCAGTCATGACCCAGGATAACTAAATAGTTAATTTAAATTAAATTAAATTAATGACATATAAAGATACTTCTTGGAAACTTTGAAAGCAAGACCCAGCTAATGGTTTATACCACCAAAACTATTTACAACTCAAAAAGAGTGCCAGAATTAGTCATGTGCCATAAAAATAAAAACAAAAGGAAAAGCCTCTTTGTTTGAAGTAATCCACTGTTATATTCTTGTAGGTATTTTGCAGGCATGCAGCTAACCAGAGTAGAATGTACACATTCTCAAAATCAAGCAATGAAAACTCGAAGCAATCATTCTCTGAGCTTTAAGTTGTTTAGTTTATTTAAAGTAATTAGCACTTCCCTTTATCAGACTTCATCAGATACAATATCTCTTTCTTTCATGTACCATAAAACAAAAACTCTCTTCCTCTCCAAAGGATTTCTGTCAAGGTATAAATCAATTACACAACCAAGACAATGTTTCTTTCTTTCATGTACCATAAAACAAAAATTCTCTTCCTCTCCAAAGGATTTATGTCAAGCTATAAATCAATTACACAACCAAGACAAAAATGTGGTTTGTAATGTTCATGGTGATTTCTTCTGCACAAATTATAAAAACGTTATGGTTGACACAGTGCAACACTTTTGTAACCCTTTTCACAACCTACAAGCTACACACAATGACATTCCTTCTCACCTATACCCATTAGATGAATACTGTGTCACCTTCTATTTTAGACAAATTATAATGAAAGAAACTAAGCAACTTCTTTTAAAAATTAACACTAGCTCAGGTATTACATTTAGCTTCTTACATCCGGCATTTCCAAAAGTGTCAGCACCACTTATAGCATAACCCCTTACTTCTTTAACCTTTCTCATCCGACCATCACAGTCCCCTCACTATTCAAACATTCTGTCATTATCACCTACCTAAACTTTTTATACCAAAAGACTGCAAGGACTGCAAACTCATTTCAAAATGGTTCCTCTGGCAAAAAATGTTTGAGAAAATTTGATATAAACAACTATTTGACACTACTAAAAGCTTTGGTCAATTCTGTGACCAACAACACTGGATTTCCATAATACTTTCAGTACCAGGAGCACTCCATATCCTGCCACATATGCTATATATTCCCATATGAATGACACACTCAAACAGGAGATCTCTTTATTGATCTCACTCAAAAAAACTGAAACAGTGAATCATGAACAAGGACTATACAAACTTAATAGAGTCGGTCTTGGAGAATATACAGTACAGCTGTTCAAAAGCTACCTGGAAAACAGACCTTTTTCAGGTCTATGCATGCAAGTCAAACTCAGACACTGGTTTACTCAACATAGGACTATGGCAAGAATTACCATTTGGCCAGTTGCTATTCTTCCTTCTTATAAATTACATCACCATGGATGCGACTCAACTCAATATGATTATGTACGCAGATGACATCTTATTGTTTTGTCTCCTGCAAAAGCAGTCTAGACAAACTGCGAACAACTCTTCATTGATCCTAATACAATTAGCCTAATGCCATTTGGTGGCCATCAACAATTCACAACTTTCCTCAAGTTGTAATCAAAGACCACTCTAACAATAATATGCCCAATGTCACACAGAAAGTACCTAGGGATCATATTCAACCTCATTCACTCCTTTACTGACCACACTGTATCTGTTGTTATTAAAACTCTAAATTAATTAGAGTTTTGCTATCACATTTTCAATAACTTAGCATTCAATAGTAAGAAGCATCTTCGTGCCCACACTAGAGTATGGGCTCCCCCTATTATTATTCAGCTGAGCCATAAACTACAAGTAACAGAGAATGTAATCTACTGATTTGTTTTACTACCTATCACTCTGAATTCATAAGCAGATTCAAATGGCTTCCAGTCCATGTCAGTTCATTATTCGTACTAGGCACTATGATTTATAAAATAGCCCACCTTTGACTCTACCCTCACTAAGTACAACATTAGCCATTAAAAACATCTTACTCCCTTAGAGAGTCTAATAAATATGGGATTACCATTCTCGGGCCATGTTTTAAAACTGTTATACATGCTACCATTCTCAGAACATGTTTTAAAACAGTTATAGATGTTACCATTCTCAGAACATGTTTTAAAACTGTTACAGGCATTACCATTCTCAGGCCATATTTTAAAACTGTTGTAGGTGTTACTATTCTTATACCATGTTTTAAAACTGTTTTGGGTTTTTCCATTCTCAGGTCATGTTTTAAAACTGTTATAGGTGTTACTATTCTCATACCATGTTTTAAAAGTGTTACAGGTGTTAGTATTGTTATACCTATTTTTAAAACTCTTATAGATGTTTCCACTCTCAGGCCATGTTTTAAAACTGCTATAGCTGTTGCTATTCTTATGCCATGTTTTTTAAACTGTTATAGGTGTTTCCTCTCTTAGGACTGGGACATGTTTCAAAACTGTTATAGATGTTATCATTCTCAAGCCATGTTTCAAAAGTGTTATAGTTGTTAACTATTCTTATGTTATGTTTTAAAACTGTTAAAGATGTTAGTATTGTTTTACCTATTTTTAAAACTCTTATAGATGTATCCACTCTCAGGCCATGTTTTAAAACTGTTATAGTTCTTACTGTTTTATATCATGTTTTAAAAATGTTATAGGTGTTATTATTTTTATATCATATTTTAAAACTGTTATTGGTCTTACTATTGTTATACCATGTTTTAAATTTGTTATAGGCTTTACCTTTCTCGGGCCATGTTTTAAAACTATTATACGTGTTGGTATTATACTACAATGTTTTAAAATGGTCATAGGCATTACCATTCTCAGGACATGCTTTAAAACTGTTATAGGTGTTAGCTATTCTCATGCCATGTTTTAAAATTGTTTTAGGCATTTCCACTCTCAGGTGATGTTTTAAAATTAAACCGAAAAAGTACACCAAGGCACCAAAAATCACCAAGAAGTCCACAGGTACCCTGAATATGGAACTGAGACTCCACGCAGTAGTGCAAAAACACAAGTTTATTCAGCAAGCAAGACACACATTAATGCTGTACACACACTACATTTTTGTTTCAGTTATTTCTTCAGATGTGGGCTGAATCCTATCAGATTGCTTTTATAATGCCTCCAATACAAAAATTCCATCAATTAACCTTTTTCCTTTCTTGTCTTTTACACTTTATGTCTCATTTGTTATTTCCCTCTCTCTCTCCCTATGCACTAGTGTGTAGTGCATAAGGAAAGAGAGGGAAATAACAAATGTGACAAAGTAGAAAAGACAAGAAAGGAAAAAGGTTAATTGATGGAATTTTTGTATTGGAGGCATTATAATCTGATAGGATTCAGTCCACATCTGAAGAAATAACTGAAACAAAAATGTAGTGTGTGTACAGCATTAATGTGTGTCTTGCTTGCTGAATAAACTTGTGTTTTTGCACTACTGCGTGGAGTCTCAGTTCCATATTCAGGGTACCTGTGAACTTCTTCTTGATGTTTTAAAATTGTTATAGGTGTTACTATTTTTTATATCATATTTTAAAACTGTTATAGGCGTTACCATTCTCAGGTCATGTTTTAAAACTCTTATAGATATTCCTTTTCTTATACCATGTTTTAAAACTGTTATAGGTGTTACCATTTTCAGGCCATGTTTTAAAACTGTTATAGATGTTTCCATTCTCAGGCCATGTTTTATAACTCTTACAGGTGTTACTGTTTTTATATCACTTTTTAAAACTGTTATAGGTGTTACCATTCTTGGGCCATGTTTTAAAAATGTTTTAGGTGTTTAATCTCAGGTCACGTTTTAAAACTGTTCTAGCTGTTACTATTTTTATATCATGTTTTAAACTGTTATTGATGTTAGCATTCTCAGGTCATGTTTTAAAACTGCTATAGGAATATATATGAATATGTATAATATGAATTATGAACTGGTGTTGATAATGGGTGACTTGAATGCACATATTGAGAGAGACAGAACAGGATATGAGGACTGCCTGGGTCCACATGGGTGGGGCAACAAGAATAAAGAAGGAGAGGCCATTCTAGACTTCTGTCTAGTAACTGGCTTGATCCAACAAGTGTTTCAGAAAGAGAGACAGTCATAAGATCACATCCAAGAGTGGCCAACATGCAACTCAGGTAGACTTCCTCCTAGTAAGGAAAAGGCACTGGGAATGTATCTGTGATTGCAAAATCATCCCCAATGAAACAGTCAGCCCACAGCATAAACCACTGGTTGCCACAATCAGTTGCAAGCAGTGGTCAGAGAAGGCTCTAAGGTCAACAGAGACCAGGCTGAAAACCTAGAAGTTGACTGAAGAGAAAATACAACAGTTCAAGGAATTATTCAGGGCTCTAGTACCCCAAGAAGAGGAGGAAATAAGCGGAGTTGAAGAAGAATGGCGGCGCCTCAAAACACCATGTGTGAGGACTACAGAACAGATATATGGCTGAGTCAGGTATGGAAATAAGGTACATAAGGAAAGCTGGTGGTGGAATGCAGAAGTCCAGGAAGTCATCAAAAGAAAGAAAGAAGGAGTGCAGGAAAAAGTGGGAGATAGAAATGACTGACCTGACTAGGAAGGAATACTGGTTGGCTAACAAAGAAGCTAAGAAAGCAATTGCAATAGCAAATAAATGGGCATTAGAGGCACTCTACCAACTTCTGGAAAGTGAATCATTAGGTGGCACAAAGAAACTATATCAGGTTGCAAGGCAAAGACAGAAAGATAAAAAAGATAGTCAGACATCCTTCATAAGGGATGCCAGCAACAACCTGCTCATCAGTCCCCAAGACATAAAAGGCAGATGGAAGGAGTATTTCCAGCAGCTTCTGAATGAAGAAAATCCAACAGAAGTTGTACTGCCTCAGAAACAGCCTACAATGAAAGAAGAAGAGGAGCCCACCCTAGAAGAAGTAAAAATAGCACTAAGAAAATGAAGTTAGAGAAAGCAGCAAGCTCAGATAAGGTCACAACAGATATGATAAAGATGATGGGTGAGATAGGGGAGACATGGCTCCTGAAGATACTCATAACAGTGTGGAGAGAAAGGTGTATCCCAGATGATTGGAGGATAAGCATACTCATGCCAGTGTACAAGAGCAAAGTGGACATGCACAACTGTGGGCAGTACAGAGGAATCAAACTCATCACATTTCATGAAAGTTCTAGAGAGGATGATTGATAAATGGATATGCAGAGTAACAGAATGTAAGATGGAAGATGAGCAGTTTGGATTCAGATCAGGATGCAGCACAAGTGACCCAATATTTGCAGTGAGACAGATAGTTGAGAAGATACTAGAGATGAGGAAAGAGTCCAACTGGGTATTCCTAGACTCGGAGAAAGCATATGACAAGGTCCCAAGAAAGCTGATCTGGTAAGTACTGTGGTGGTTCAAAGTTCCAGAAACATTGGTAGAATTAGTGCAGGCTATGTACAAGGACCCAGTAACTCAAGTACAAACAGTGTTCAGTCTCACAGAGGGGTTCCCGGTGGAAGTGGGTGCACACCAGGGTTCAGCTCTGACCTCACTGCTGTTCATACTGGTGATGGACTACATTAGCATACAGGTTGGAGGGGACATATCAACAAAGTTGCTGTATGCAGATGATGTGGCATTACAGACAGACTCTGAGCAAGAACTCCAGCAAAGTATAGAGCAATGGAATGCAAAACTGAAGGCACATGGGATGAAACTAAGCACAGATAAGACAGTGGTAATGGCAGCAAGCTGGGGAAATCAGAAGAAGCTAAGAAATGAGATAGAAGGGAAGATAGTGGAACAGGTAAACAGTTTCAAGTAGCTGGGAGGGGTGGTTGAGGAGATGGGAATTCTGAATGAAGAGGTCAAAGCTGGAATCAGTGGGGCTGCAGCCAACTGGCATAGAGTATCAGGTGTAGTCTATGACAGAAGAATGCCAAAGAAGCTGAAAAGTAAGGTGTACAAGACAGTGGTGCGACCAGTACTAGTGTATGGTACAGAAACCTGAGCAGTAAAGGCAGAGCAGATGAAGAAGCTATAGATTATGGAATTGAAGTGCCTGAGAAGGGTGGTAGGATGCACTCTGTGGGACAGACAAAGAAATAAGGACATAAGAGCAGAAGCCAAAGTATCTCCAATTGAAGAAAAGATCAAAGAGAACAGATTACAGTGGTTTGGACACATGCAGAAAAGCAGAAGACAATCCAGTGAAGAAGATTTGGGACAGCCAGGAAGAAAGTAAGAGGAAATGAGGAAGTCCAGCAAAGAGGTGGATGGATTGTGTGAAAGAAGATCTGCGACAGTCAGGCATGAGTGTGGAAGAAAGCAGGAGTGTGGCATTGAATCAAGAGAGATGGCGACAGTTAACACGATTCCCCGACCCCATGTAAAAAATGGGAAAAAGGGGGGTGATGATGATGATGATGATGATGATTCTTATACCATGTTTTAAACTCAACTCTGGGGCTAAAAGATTTCCACTACCTGACCTGGAAGGGAACAATCTGTCAAATTTATTTATTTAGTTTTATTTTATTTTACATTTGTTGACCAGGATAGTCTGACTAGATAAATGTGCATTTTCAATGGTGACCCGGGGAGAAAAACTCGAAACATAACATGCAGAAAAAATAATACAGGAAAAATCATAATATCAATACATGTTGCAAACAGTTTACAGACTTTGTACAGTCAAGCAAGTTATACATTCGATCATTATTAAACTTATATAAGTATCTAAACTAACAATTATGATATAGCTTGTATGTAGTAAAAAGTACTGTTTGGCACACAGTTATAGAAAGGAGCTAGTCATAATTAGAACAAGGACATAACCAGTGTGTCTTAAAATGTTGTCTGAGACTTTTTTTTTAATTGAGTTAGTGAGGATACTAAAGTAAGGTTGGCAGGAAGGGAGTTCCAAGTTTTGCCGACAGAGTTGGCAAACAGGGAGTCCTTAGCTGAGTTATTGGTTTTGAATGTTTGAACCAGCAGTCTGTTAGATGAGCAAAGTGGCCTGAGGTTACTGTAGGGGCTAATGATGTTTTTAAGTGCAGGCATATTTTCAGGTTGGTTAAGTACTTTATATGCCACTATAAGCTGGTTGTATTGAAGTAGGATAGGTAATTCAAGCCACTCTAGAAAATTTAGGTTATGACAGTGGTGTGTCCTAAATGTCGTGCCTGTGGCAAATCTAGCAATGTGGTTATAACGGCTAGAGAGCTTGCTAAGGTTGGATTTGTTCAGATTGGTGAATAAAGTGAGGCATAGAGAAGGGCAGAGAGTAGATGTGAATGGGCAATAGCAGTTCTAGCAAGTGAATTAAGAAAAGGTTTAATCTTATAAAGTGAGCCAAGTTTTTTATTAATGGTTTTGATAGTTTGGTTGACATGCATGTCAAATTGTAGGTTATTATCTACTATAACACCTAAGAGTTTAGTTTGGGCTTCTGGTGAAATAATGGTGCCATTATTAGATTTACTGGTAAAGAATAGTGATGAGGACCTACGAGTGGGGGAAACAAGTAGCAGCTTTGTTTTTTTAGGGTTTAAGATCAGATGATGATTAGAGAGCCAATTTTCAACAGTGTTAAACGTATTCTGGGACAAGGTCATTAGTTTTGTCTGGGAGGTGGCTGAGCAGATTAAAGTGGAGTCATCTACATACTGAATGCAGGTTGCATCTGGATGGCAGAATGAATATTCATTGTTTTTTTCCATAAATGTTGTCTCCCAAAGCTTAATACCAGGACCACTACTATTCAGTTTGTTCATCAATGACCTGCATACATCCTCTTCACATGCTAAAATTGTACGATACGCAGATGACTCTACTGCTATCTGCTCAGTAAAAAATCTAGATTCCCTACAAGAACTAGCTCAGCTATCCTTCTCCTGTACTGAGGGCTGGTTGAATATTCCCAACTTCTCCTTAACCTTAAAAAACAAAATGGTATTTTCCCCTAAATAATATAACACCCAAGAAAGTACGTTCACCATAACCTCAAAACAATACAAAAATTCACCAAGTAAATCACAGCAAACTACATGGAATAATCACAGACAACAAAATTAAATTTGATGTGGATATCTGTCAGGCTGTAAAGAAGACACACCAAAGATTAGGAAGACTCTGTAAAGCTAAAGCATTCCCCACTGACACAGGCAGAATAAACTTTTCCTCATCCTAGCTACAGCCTACACTCCTGTATGTGGCACTTGTCTTTACCAACTTAAAAATGCTTCCCTAATTTCTAAACTCTCCCAGTGCTATAATAAAATAACAAAATTTACTACAAATCTGCCAAGCAGAAGCCATTGCTGCCTGGCTAAAGAAACTAGACTGGCTAGAACTCTTATATACTCCATCACCCTCATCTACTAATAATCCACAAACTACTGGATAAAGCTGATTAATGCCTAAGCCTAACACATCTAATGCCCCTCTATACCTCTCAAATTCTTAGTCAAGAAATCTGGACTAAGCCAAAAATAAAGAAGGGACAAAGGTCCAAAAAAGGGACAGATTTTTAAATATTGCTCCAATACATTTAGAAAGTTGCTACCACTTATTTTCTGAAAGATATGATGTCTTAAACTGAAGCTGCCAGTCCTTAAGAGATTGCCAGGAAACCATAAATTTTAGGAGGAACAGATGAACATTTGTAAGGCAAACATCAGGACAGCTGAGTGGTATAATCATGCCTACTCCCCCAGTACAACCCCATGATTCTCTGGGAAACCTCTGCTTTCCATAACAAAAATCTAGCAATAGGTCAGGCCACTCACTGTATTCAAATTCTTATGTCTAAAATATGAAACATAATCCCTGCCACTTTAATACAGAATGACTCTATAATAGCTTTCACAACAAAGCTGAAACAACACCACACTCGTGCCTGTCTATGCTCCTGTGCCACTCCATGGTAGAAACTACACAGAATTTGATTACTAACATTGAGTCTCTGTACACCACTGTTCTACTACTGGGTAGTAAGTACAAACAATTTGATTACAAACTTTGAACTACTGTACAATACTTTCCTCATTAGAAACTACAGAGAACTTATCAGAAACTTTCTACCACTGTATACTACCTTCCTCTTTCTCACAATTTCTTTTTCTTCATCTTGGGACTGCTTTGCTGAATACTTGACAAAAAATCAAAACACACAATTCTTGTTCCTCAACATTATAGTATCTTAGGCTACCATAAAATCTTGATGCTAACAAAATAAAAGGAAACTTCACTGCTTTAGAGCACAGTGCTTTGGGACAAACATATCACACTTATTCTGGGACATACTCATCAATACTGACTAGTGCAGATAAACCTCTCCATCCCTGCCGTAATGACATACTATGTGAACAGCTGCTTGAATATACCTAAAAAATAAATGCTAACATAATTTGTACAGTTTAAAAATGTTTATGGTGGAAGTACATTCTTATAATTATTATTAAATGGAAATAATGGATATAGCATGGTCATCAGAGTCCATCCTCGGTGATAGACCACATCATCAATGATAGAAAATAAATAGCTATAAAAAAGCACTCTGTGAAGTGAGGAAAGACAAACTCAGATAAATGTGCAGTTACTGCAACAAATAAATGATACTCTAAACTGCACAGTGTTTACGGGACGCATATGTGGCCATATAAACCATACCTAATTGGCTGCACAATGTTCTGCATGTAGCTAACTTGTGTAGGATCATTCTGGATTTTACTGAAGCTCATGCCTTCCTGCAAACTCTAGAAAGTCTTGTCCCCATGCTGAAGAACAGGTATTGTTGAATAAATCTTTCTTTGGATAATTAACATCCTTAATTATGATGTTAGCTTAGCTGATGCCATGGAACAGAAAAGCATACTATACTTTAAAGTCCTGCAAACTACGATAATTTGCTGGATTTCTTTGAGCAAGTATGTGGATTGGACCACAAAGACCATATATTATCCACAAGTGTAGTTCCTGTGTTGTCCATTGCCTTACTTGGATAGAAGGAAGTTTCTTTGCTCACCAGTGGGAGTGGGGAGCCTTGAGCAGCCTATCTGTCCCTGAAGGACTGACCTCAGCACAAGAGCTTGTAGTAATTGGTTGTTTTGGACCATTTCTAGCTCTTTTTAAAGTTCCCTGTTTAAAATCCGCATTTGCGTGGCTTTGCGCGATTGTGCGCATAGCGCAGCACCGGTTAAACTTTTTCTGGCTCCGCCAAGTCTGCTCTTCAAATTTTCCCTTAAGAAAGCTCTACTCTTATAATAATCAGTCTACTCGCTTTATTATAAGCCTAGCACTTGTTCTCAAAACCTCTCTTCTAAGTAAGCACTCTCAAACTAAAGAAAGCACTACATCCACCTACCACCCCTGTGAGTACCCACTTCCCTTAAAGGCACAGCACTCCCTTATAATATTCTAGCATGTCGAGTGGTAGATCACTAGCATCCTCTCTGGTTCAGATGGTTAATCTGGGAATCTTGAGACAATGCTACAATTGTCTCATGTACACAGACAACCCTCTCCTCCTCCCAACAAACACAAATACATGTGAGAGATCCAACTATATAGCCAAACTGGAGTCTGAACTCTCTTAACTCAGGACTGGCGAGACCAGACAGGAGGAGAAGGTAACCACACACACAGCAAACCCAGTCCCACATAGACCTACCACAACTGCAAACCAAACACATAATAACACAAAGACATACTCGGAGGCTCTAACAAAAAACTTACCAAAACAACAGAGGCTCCAAAAGCAGACACCCAAAAATCCACCACCTCAAAACACAACACATGCAACACATACTTCAATAAATCAGTGTGTCAAACCATCACAGCCCTTAAGGCCACACACTATGCCTGATACACTAGTAACAGGTGACTCTATAGTCAGACACACTGACGTTCTGCTTACCAGGCTGAACAAGGAGAGGGTAATGGTGAGCTGCCTATCAGGAGCTAAGATCCGCCAAATAACACACACACTCAGGTCACTCCAAAGCAAGTACAAATATGACTCCGTCATTGTCCATGCCGGCGTGAATGACCTGAGATGTACCTCCCTGGACTACATGAAAAGAGACATAGAGGAGCTCTCTGATTATGTAGCCCAGGCTGGTATGACCCTGACCCTGAGCAGCATCTTGCCCTCACCAAGAATGATGCCACAATACAAAGACAAGATGATCAGCTTTAATAATTGGCTCAATTACTGGTGTCATTCTAGGGGGATCCAATGTCTGTCTGCTTGGGATGACATGCTGGACAAGTCACGCAGCTTCGCAAGGGACGGCTTGCATCTGTCACCACTGGGCTTCTGGATATTTGGCTAAGGCTCTTGCCACCTCCATAGTGCCTTTTTTAGGCAAGGCTCAAAAGACAAACCCACCTCCTTAGAAAACAAAAATGGAAAAAATTAAGGGTAATGCTGCTTAATGCCAGAAGTCTAAATCTCAAGATACAGGCTCTCGAAGCACTCCTCAGTATGGAGAACATCGATGTCTGTGCAGTCACTGAAACCTGGTTCAAGGCTCCTGAGAGCACCCCAGCACTACCAGGCTATACCTCGTACCATGCTTTTTGGCCCCAAAACTCGGGCCAAACCAAAAAGGGAGGGGGAGTGTCCATATTCATCAAGGACACCCACACCTCCAGGTTACTGGCAACACATGAAGCATCAGAGACCATCCAGGTGCAACTAACCATAGGCAAAACTGCTATACAACTGGTAGCATGTTACAGACCACCCTCCCAATCTCAGGAACCCCATTCAGAATTCCTGAAGACATTGGAGGATATGAATGTCTCATCAAACACCATCATATTGGGAGACTTCAACTCCCCTAACATAGACTAGGTACACTATTCTAGCCCTAACACCCTAGCCCAAAGGTTCCTGGAATTCATAAATTCAAATCCAATGGAACAGCTAGTCACCTCTCCCACAAGGGGAGATAATATACTAGACCTGATCATCACAAACATGGGGACAAAGTGCTCCACACCGGAAGTATACCCCTCACTAGTGAGATCTGACCACAAACTAATCACCCTGGATATACATATCCCACCTCCACCCCCAACACAAATGACTACAGTGAAAAACTTCTCAAAAGCCAACTTTACACTTCTTAAGACTGAGATGGTATCCTTTAAGCCCACTGGGCCAGTGGAAACCACATCCCACAATGCTGAATCCTTCACAAATGCTTTCTATGGACATCTCCAAGAATGCATGGATCATGCAATCCCAAATAAAACCAAGACCCTCTCCACCAAGGGCAGGCATCCTGTCTAGTGGTCCCCAGCCATAAACAAATTGTATAACAAAAGAAGGAAGCTATGGCACATCAGAGCAAAATCCCATAAAGAGAAGGCATCTCTGATCAGCACTAGTAGAAAGCTACGTTCTCTCATATAAACATCTAAGGCCAACTTTGAGAGAAAAATCGCTATGGACACTAAAGATAACCATAAGGCCTTCTTCTGCTATGTTAGAAACCTGGGCGGAAACCCTCAGATATGCTCAGAGTTAGCTCACAATGACAAAAAATACACTGAACCCACAGATATTGCCAACATTCTGGCAGACAGGTTCAGTGCAAATTTCTCCCCTCCCTCACCCCCAAAAGAGGAAATACTTATCCCAGCTGAATGTAACCTCCCTGTCATCTCAGATGTCCAGGTGAGAACCGCCCTCAGCAAAGCTAAAAACACAGCATCAATGGGACCTGACAGTATCCCGGGTTGCGTGCTATGTGAACTCCAAGAGGAGCTAAACCCACACAACCTTAGCCTTACTACAGGATATGTACCTGAACACTGGCGTACAGCAACAGTGGTCCCACTCCACAAAGGAGTCACCTCTACAGACCCTGGTAACTATCGCCCCATAAGCTTAACCAGCCTGGTCTGCAAAGCTATGGAAAGAATCATTATGGAACTCATAAACAGAGACATTGGGGACCTACAGACACTTGATCCCACCCAATTCGGCTTTGTAAAAGGCAGATCCTGCCTTTTGAACCTGGTTGACTTTTTCGAAACAGTCACTAGAGCCATTGACGAGGGCAAAGCAGTCCATACAGTCTACCTGGACTTGGATAAAGCTTTCGACACAATACCCCACTCAGGCATCATAGATAAGCTCAACAGCTTAAATGTAAATCCATATGTCACAAGATGGGTTGCAAACTGGCTAAAGGATAGAACCCATAAAATCAAAATTGCTGGAGCCATGTCAGACTCAAAGCCAGTCACAAGTGGTGTCCCACAGGGCTCTGTCCTGGGACCCCTCTTGTTCGGCATTTATTTCTCTGATGTGAAAGCAAACATGGGAGGGTTGTGGCTGACAAAGTTCGCAGATGACTGCAAACTAGGCGCCATAGTCGATACACCAGCTGACACATACATCCTACAGAAAGGCCTCACTGAAACGGACAACTGGTGCAGGAGTCATGGCCTTAAACTAAATGCCAAAAAATGTATAGTCATCCCCTTTGGGAAAAACAAAGTATCCACAAATTATCACATAGACAGTAACCCACTGAGTATGGAAAAAGTAATCAGAGACCTGGGGACCCAAGTCGATAGTGACCTCTCATTTGACACCCACGTTGCCAAAGTGGTTAGAAAGACTTTCTACCTTGCCCACCTTATCATGAAGGGATTCACATCCAGATCAAAGGAGGTCATTGTACCCCTGTACTCCTCCCTTATCAGGCCCATGATTGAGTACAATGCCCCATTTGGTATGTACCTCACCCGGCACTTGCAACAGCTGGAGAGACCCCAAAAGTACCTCACCAAGAGGATCAAGGGTCTCCAACATATGTAATATGCTGCCAGACTAAAGAAACTCCAGCTCTGTTCAGTAGCATACCGCCTACTCAGAGGTGATCTGTGCCTGATGAACAAGGCCATGTCCAATCAGGAATTGATGGACATGCTCCACCTCAAAAAATCCAAATCCATCAGAACCACGAGAGCTAAAGATTTAAACCTCAGCACAAATATGAATAGGACATGCTGGAGGGTCAGATTCATAACTCAGAGGCTTCCCATACTCTGGAACAGAATCCCAGTTCATGTTAGGCAGAGCCCCTCACTGACTCTCTTCAAGAGAAATCTTGACGAGTGGATGGGAGATCATAGGGGGTCATCTCTGTGTCATTACTAGACAGAGGCACAGTAAACTAATTCTATTATGTAAGGGGGTCTTCACTGTGTCACTACTAGACAGAGGCACAGTATTCTAAATCTATTCTGTACACTTTTGTACCATTACATGGGGTGGCGAAAGCCACATCACTATGGCTAGGCTTATAAATGCCCCAGGGCAGATAGCCTAGTACTAAACTATGAAACTATGAAACTAAACATAAAAGCTGAAAAGAAGAAAAATTCAAATAATCAAAAGCTGTTATATAATGGTATAGAAGATGAAGAGGAAGAAAAGTTGACTGAAAGCTAAGAAGAAATTAAGAAATAGTGAGAAGGAAGCCTGTTAATATAAAACGGGAATTCCGCATTACTACTCACTTCAGCTTATATGATTTCTGCATTGAAAATTTAAGGTGCAGTAGATAAGCCCGTGTCCTAATCCTTTCATTCATGACTACAGCTAGGAGTATTAAACTCAGCAGGCCATGTCTCTAAAACTACACATACCTCTGTTCTTTTCTACAGCTAGCATTGTTTTGTTGTTGATTCACACCATTTCTTGGTAAGGCTTCTCTCAATGTATGAGGCCAAGTCATTGGATCTTTTTAAAATTGTTCTCAGAAGTCATACAAGACAGATTAACTTGACTAATAAATACAAAAATGTAAACTGGAACAGTGAAAATGGCTAGCTACACCTTTACAAATAATTTTTCTTCATCTTTTTTTCTGCCAGGTTTTAGTAGCATTCATACTAGTGTTAGCTTAGATGTTTACTATATAATTGCTGGTCCCATTCACATTGTTGACTTTTACAAGTTCAAATATCATATGGTTGAAACCATATGTTCGAACTTGTAAAACTTTGAACATTGCAACAGAGATCTCCGTAATGGAAGATTTTCTTTTCCTGCAATGTAGTGTGATCTTGGAGATGGTATATTTAAGTAGTGGCGGTGTGG
>NC_056744.1:787598616-787671116 GCF_019279795.1 Protopterus annectens
TCTTTGTTGTTTTGATGTTTTTATTGTCAATCATCTGGATGTCACTGCCCTACACTCATATATACGTGTGTGTGTGTGTGTTTTTGTCTCTGTATTTGTTAACCAGGCTAGATGACTGGCTTGTTTAATTGAAAATCAGCTAATCACACATACTGACTTTTACTTCTGAGTGAGTTTGCAGTACAGCTAGAATAAGGGAGTTTGCCCTTTCCCCACTTAATGTGATCTCAGTATATACAATTAGCTGGGGATGTGGGGTGCATTGTGTCTTGTCCATCTGGACAAAAAGAGTTTAATAGGTTAAGTTTGAAGCATTTCTGTTTGATGATTTCTCTTCTGATATTTTTCTTGATTAATCAAGTAACATACAAAACATTGTCTCAAGGTGATGGCCACTGTTGATGTGATACACAGATGCCATTTAAAAATGGGGAAAAGGGGGTTATGGATGGATGGATATGTAAATTGACTTATACTTAGTTGGCCCATTTTGACAATTCACATGTCATCAAATCACTTGAATAAGCTTAAGCATGACTACAAGGAGTATAAATCCTGTTTTCCCTCTGCTGCATTTTCAGAAATCAGGACCTGATGAACTGTGATAATTATGAATGAGGACTCTTGAACTGACAAAAATGAGTAGACTAATGGACCTTCAGCCATATATCTATATATCTATTGCTATCTATATATCTACTATCTATATATCTATATATCTTTCTATATTTATATCTATATATCTATATCTATATATCTATCTATCTATCTATCTATATATATATATATATATATATATATATATACATACACACACACACACACATACGCACACACACACACACACATACACACATGTATGTGTGTGTGTGTGTGTAAATATATATATATATATATATATATATATATATATATATATAGCTATATACATACATATATATATATATATATATATATATATATATATATATATATATATATTGGTTTGTCTGCATTTCATCATATGTCCATTTAGTCGACAAGTGCTAGGGATGGCACTTTATATCGAATGCAGGATTAGCCAAAGAGTCAAAATATAGAGCAAATGTTTCTTCGAGAAAGGTGAGTGGGGTTGGGGGGTGAGAACATTTCTGTGTATGTGTTTGAGAATCAGGTTTAGTGTCAGGTATAAGTGAGGAGATAGGTTTTGTATGTGTGTGTGTGTGTGTGTGTGTATTTTAGGGTTAGGATCAGGGTTAGGTAAATGAATAAATGTGTTGTTAGTGTGTGTGTTTGTATGCCTGATATGTCTTGTGTAGTGGCAATGTTACAGGAACTTTTTTATTAAGGTAAGGTATGGGGTTAAGGTTGGGGGAAAGGGCAGAGCTAGGGTTAGCACCCAGGTGGTACAGGGAGAGTGAAGCCCATCTTAGTAATGGGTGATAACCTTAACCCTAATGCTGTTCCTTATCCAAGCTTAACCCTACACCTTACCTTAATAAAAATCTGCCTGTAACGCTGCCACTATTCAGATGAATTTGTGTGTAGAGTTATGTGGGATTTTAGTATGAAGATCTGGAAGAAAACACCTTTTCTTTCTTGATCTTTTGTAAGTTCGACATTTAGGGTGTTTAGTATTCTGTGTAGTCAAACTTCTTAATGGCGGTTTTTAATCATGACATGAAGAACATTCGATCATATAGAGGACAACCATATAGCTATCTATGTGTGTGTATATATATATATATATATATATATATATATATATATATATACATATATATATATATATATATATATATATATATATATGGGTCTAGTTTGATTCACTGAAAACTCATTTCACTGAATTTCAATTCACCATCAAAAAATCGCTGAAAGTTCAAATCACTGAAAACTCATTTCACTGAATCACATTTCACTGAATGTAAGTACAGTTGGGCAAATAAAACATATATGTCCTTTTCCCCACTGTAGTGCGATCCTGGAGTTAGCATATATAGTTAGGGGGGTTGTAGGGGCACAGCCCCCCCATATTGGGATGTGTGGGAGGGCATAGCCCCCACCTACTTAGCTTTTATATTTATGAATCTAATTTCACTGAAAGCTAACAATATAAAACCAAATGTAGGTAAGGGGTATGCCCCCCACACTCCTCAATGTGGGGGGCTGTGCCCCGGTAACTATATATACTAACTCCAGGATCACACTACAGTGGGGAAAAGGGCATATGTTTTATAAGCTCAACTGTACTTACATTCAGTGAAATGTGATACAGTGAAATGTGATTCAGTGAAATAAGTTTACAGTGATTTGAGCTTTCATCGATTTGGTGTGAGTGTTTTGAAATTCAGTGAAATGAGTTTTCGGTGAATCAAAGTAGACCCATTTATTTATATATATATATATATATATATATATATATATAGCATATATTTGGGATATGGTATGCAATATCAAAGGCTTTTGGGTTTCTAATATCATTCCTAAGTCAAGGTCTGATTAAAGTTCATGAAATTAGTATTGTTTTAGCCATTGATGTTAGCCAAAAGTGCTCTTTGCACTACCTATAATGTGCCCAGAACTGAATCCTTCTGTAATTCATACAGAATTACAGGAACTGGTAGCACATCTAAGTATGACTGTAAATTATTTTTTATTAGATTCTTAGAAATTTCTTGGAGCATTGAAAAAGGAGAAATGGCAGGACAGTTTGACATTCCTTACTATAGATATAAAAGACCTATTTACAGTGATACCCAAAAGAAAGGGTTTAGAATTTTTTGAAGAAGCATTAATTTCCTATTTAAAACTAGGGCACCACAAGATTAATTTGGTATGTGAAATGATGAGTTTAATACTGGAAAATAATTTTATTTTCTTTGAGGGAGAGTATTACCAACAAATTCGTGGAGGAGCAATGGGGGGCAGCTTGTGCTTTTGGGATGGGAGTCCATTTATGTATTCAACAGCCCCTTCTGGAATAAGATACAGCTTTATTCCAGGTTTTTGGATGATATCTTTATTTTATGGAAGGGTGCACAGGAAGAAATAGTGGATTTTGTGACATATTTGGGTGAAACTACAGAATTTTTAGAGTTCACATATAATTTCAATGCTGAAAGTATTAATTACTTGGCTGTACAAATAATAAAAGATCTAGATGGATTTAGATCCCAAATATATACAAAGGATAAATTTTGTAATACATATTTGCATTTTGGGAGTAACCACCCCACAGCACAAAAAAGAAGCATAGTTAAGGGACAAGCAGTGAGGGTAGCGAGAATGACATCAAACCATGAAGATATGTATGAGGAGTTAAATAAAATACAAACAATGTTTGAGGAAAGAGGATATCCTAAGGAATTGGTCAAGGAAATAATTGTAGAAGTGCATAACAAGTGGGGTATAGTATACCTGCCTTTGTTAGGGGTGGGACTACAGAAAAATTATGATGCTTTAAACTTAGAAACTGGCAAATACAAAAGAGCATGTGTGTTGGAATTCAATTATTTAACAACTGAAGTTAAAAAGACCCTACAAAAGAACTGGAGTATTTTTAAAACCAACAAGGAGATATACCAAAGGGTAGGTGCAACCCCCAAATTTGTGAATAAAACTAGATTTAATCTTAAAAGCCTGTTAGAACATAAGTTGGAACCCAGAATTAAGACAACTATAGGAAGAAGACCGTGTGGTAGCTGTAGACAATGTTCTTTTATAAATAAAGAGAACCACATTATTTTGGACAACAGAATGAAAAGTAGGATATAGTTTGTTAAAAGGAGTTGTCTTAGCAAGGGAGTTGTATACTTAGCAGTTTGCAACTCATGTTCAGGATTCTATCTGGGAAAGACCAAACAAGCTTTGAGGAATAGAATGTATGAACATGGAAATGACATTAAAAATAAAAAGTTAACTAGTTCATTATATAAACACTTACTACTATGTTACCAATTCAATAAGTTTTTATTTGCTTTTTTGGAACAGGTTAAGCCTAACCCCCTGGTGACTGGAAAAATCTCTTGAAGAAGAGGGAAACCCAGTGGCAATTTAAAACAGCAGCCATGTTCCTCCTTGGTTTAAATGAAAGCATTTCAATAGCCCCATGTGTTGCAAAAGAAAGCTAATAAAATGTAAGAGTATAACATAAATTAATATATATTCATAACAATATATATATATATATATATATATATATATATATATATATATATATATATATATATATATATTTATATATATATATATATATATATATATATATATATATATATATATATATATATATATATATAAAATTGTTTTGTAACATAGTATGTTGGAACATTTCAGTTCCAGCATTTTATTTATAAATCAGTTGAGTACAATATTTTAAAGTTTTATAAAAATAAGTGGATATATGTTTTAGATGAAATGTAATTAATGATTTAGAATGTAATTGGTTATTATTATGTTAATTGCTTTGTATTTGTGATTGGTTCATATTTTTTATAAAAAAGTGGATGTTTAGAAAGAAGTTTATTCTGATGAAGGCTATATGTTGTAGCCAAAAACGTTTAATCTGGTTGCAGTAATAAAATACATTTGGATTTTATATATGGCCTGGTATTTGTGTAACTTATTATCTTTTTATTAGATCTGTTTCTCCTATTAATATTGGACCTGTCTGGGCATCTTTTTTCCACACTGCTCTCATTTCTGCCTACCAATCCTGTATTTTATGACTTTGTGTCTCTGTACATAAAACACTGTAATCACTTGGTGTAACAATTTCAATGACTAATGCTACTTTTGCCTTTTTTCATGGACTACTATACCTGTTTACTTGCATTTATTTTTTTGAACTGTTGGTAATGAATGATCCATGTGACATAAACTTCATCACTGTTTACAATTCTTTGTGATTCATGTTTCTAGTGCTTGTCATCTGCTTCAATATTGGAGTATTTGCACAATCCTCAGTGCAACACTGTTGCCACATTATTAAACCTTTCAGTAAACATGGTCTCAGTATATATATCCCACCCAGCAATAACATATGCAACTGTTTCCAGTGCTTTTTAAAGAATCGCCATTTGTCTGTTTCTCCTATACATTCAATGGACTTTGTATATCAACATGTACATAGTCCACTACCCTGGACCACCAATGCTAACCTTTCAACCTTTGGTTTCAGTTCACCTCTCCTTAACCATTCCTGTGTCAAATTCTGAATGACATGTTTGTTCCAGAAGGTCTCTGTACTTGCCACAGCTCTTCCCTTCTCACCTGATCCTCCTCCTTATATTCTTTTTTTTTGGGACATTCAGTTGCTATCTGATTTTTTTTCGACTTTTTGTTTGATTTCCATTGCCGCTTGACACTGATATGCTTCTGCTAAACTAAGCTGGGATGTCATCTCAGACTTCTCCTCATGTTTTAAAACTTTCACTATGTTTGGATATGTTTGGATCTGGTAAGGTCAGCAGATATGTATGCAGTATACACAAATTGTTATATATCATTTGATAAGCTTGAAGCATTTTTCTTGTTTTCCTGTCTTACTGATTTAATACCATTTGGAGCCAGTCAGTAACTCCAAAACTGTAAGTTAGAACAGCCAAGGCAGTTTTTTGTATTAGTTTCAATCTTGTGAAGTACTTCTAAGTTTTATTGACATTTGTTCATGTTTTATTGATGATTCTTCATCAATTCTTAAATATGTATACACTCCCTCCTGCTCAAGTTCCTTTATATCACATTTCTATCCCAGATTTATATTTTCTTGGGACTGCAATTTTCCTGCTTTAAACATTGCTTTTGCTCACATCAAGACTGAATGACATTCTTATATCATCTCAGAAAGTTTTAATCACTTTAAGTTGTGCTTTCAACTCCTCATTTAATGCACTATGCAGTCTTAAGTTATCCACAAAAACAGATGAAAAACCTTTAAGTAAGATTGTTTTTTTCTGGTAGCCAAATTGTAACCGTGGCCTAATCTGTTAATAAATAGCTTAATGGTTTATGGGCATGACAAAAAAGCAGCAGGAGCAAAGAAAAACCCTGGAATATTCCCCTTTGAATTTTTATCCCTGGGATAATAATTTGCCTCTTGTGATGCTTAACTGCAAAGTGGTGTGCCACTGCTTCATGGTCTTTGTAAATTCATTGACCAATGTAGGATGCATCTTATACATCTGTAAGCACTCCTTTGTTTATGAATGTGGTATGCTGTCAAATGCTGTTTTGTAATCTGTCCATGACCTACTTAGATTGTTCCCATTTTTTACAATTCTCTATTATGGCTTTATTAAGCAATAAATGATCATTTGTTCCATAGGACTTTCTTTTGTTATCCTTTTTTTTCTGTTGCCATAGGCTCATTCACGCATGTCTCCATGCAGAAGACGCTCTAGCTGAGAATCGAAACGGACAGCGTCTTACTGTGAGGCGACAATGCTACCACAGCACCACCACCGCGGGTCATCTTAGTAATACCTGCTACCCCCTAATCGTAACCCTGTAGCGTAGGAAAAACTCTTTCTGTAGCACTGTCGCTAAATAAGACAGGCTCACATAGACAAATCACATGCTCCAACACAGCATTAAATCTATCCCCTTACTCATCCCTAACCCTGCCCTGCACACACTCACACAACACTAAATCTATCCTCTTACCTAACTCTTACCTTAACCCTAGCCCACATAAAGTCACACATCACCAAATCTATGCCCCTACCTAATACCAATCCATGTATGATTACGCAGCACTAGATATGTCCCCTTACATAAACTTTACCTTAACTCATACAAGTGTGCACACACTCCAAGTCTCTAATGCCAGACCCCACATACCTCCATACACAAACCATTCCATTCAGCAAACCCACACCTCGACGTAGATGATATTCGCACGACACAACAAGTGACCACTTGCACATTCAGAGCACATATTCAGCATGCATACAATTTGACCACATAGCATGTGGCCAGTTTTATACATATAGGTAAATAGATAGGCAGATAGATAGAGATAGTTACACACTTACATAAGGCACACACATACACATACACATACATGGCACATACTCCTCCATCCACTCACATTTCCAATTACTCCCCATTGTTACCCCATTGTTACCCCAGTGTTAAAGATGCCTGTTCTTTAGTAAATAGTCTCATACGATTCACTTTTCCCTTGCTTATCGTTATTTTTCTCTGTCAGTTTCACTCCAAAATATTTTAATGAAATCTGTATAAATACCTGGCCAAATAGCAATGGAGAGACTATAGCATCCATATAGAACTGCCTGAGAACACAATTGTAAGACTTCCCTTTCCTCACATTCCTCATCTTAACAAAGGTCCTTAATTGTTTTTATTTTATTTATTTCATTTTATTAAACATTTGTTTTTTTTTTTTTTATTTAACATTTGTTAACCGGGAAAGTCCGACTTTGAACAAAACCAATTTTCAGTGGAGGCCTGGGGAGAAATGCTCCAGATGCATGTCTTTAATAATATATAATAATGATTGCTGTAGGGAAATTCACTCCAACGCCATTATATATTGTTAAGTCCTACAAAAATTCTACTTACCCAAAGAACTGAACAGTTTTGTAGTCAGCCAATGGCCAGTCAAGGGAATCAATGAGGGGCTACTAAAATATTTAATGTATATCCTTTTCCAGTAAATGCACATTTGAATTGCCCCTTGACACACACATTTTTTCCAACATACTTTCTTCTTTCTGCTGGAATTCAGTCTGATCACCCCATAAACCAAACACAGACACAAAGTTTAAAAGCATTGACTGCAGAATACTTGATTCCTTCCAACATTTTATTTTTCCTGCTACAGTGTGTGGAAAGTAATGATTCATCATCCTGCCATGCTGTGGTACAACAAGTCTGATATTGGCCATCATCCTTGTGCGACTTCATAAACTTTTAGTATTTTCTAATTTTTACTTTTGAAATTGTTCTTGAACCTCGACTAAAGTGTTCTTTTAGCCAGGACACATTCTTTCTCCTATAGAGCTGATTATATTTTATTTATATTGCACCATTTCTGTATTTTGATATATTGAATTAAAATTGCATCTTAAACTAACTGGACCAAAAGTCTTTAATAAAGACTTGGTTTATTTCTCTGTTCATAATACCATTTATATTATACTTGCATCCATGCAGTACTACCCCAAACCTCACAATATCATGTAAACCTTTTTTGACATAATAGGTTCATAGGTTCATAGGTAGGTACTAGACTACTGGCCCTAGGGCCTATACAAGCCTAGCCAAAAAGTTACCTTGGCTTTCGCCACCCAAGAAAATTATTTTCCTGTGCCCCTGTCAAGCAGAACCACAGAAGTGATTCCTGGGGTGAATTTCCTATTACTCATCCAATCATCAAGAATTTTCTTGAAGAGTACTAATGAGGAGCTCTGTTTGTTCCAGAGTATGGGAAGCCTCTGGGACAGGAATCTATCCCTCCAGCATGTTCTGTTTATTGTGGTGACAAGGTTTAGGTCCCTAGAGCATGTAGCTCAGAGGGATTGGGATTTCTTTAAGTGGAGCATGTCCAACAGCTCTGGGTTTGACATAGCTTTGTATGTTAGGCAAAGATCACCTCTGAGTAGGAGATATGCGATGGAGTAAAGCTGGAGTTTTTTGAGGCGGTCTGCATAAGGCATCTGTTTGAGGCCAGTAATCCTCTTTGTGCGGTATTTTTGCGGCCTTTCCAGTTGTTGTAGATGTCTTGTGAGGTACATACCAAAAGGGGCGTTGTACTCTATAATGGGTCTAATGAGTGATGAGTAGAGGGGAACAATGACTTCTTTTTTTCTGGATGAGAAACATTTTGTGATGAGGTGTGCCACGTAGAAGGATTTCCTGACTACTGTGGTGATGTGATTATCAAAGGAGAGACTACTGTCCACCTGTGTCCCGATGTTTCTTATCACACTTTTGGTGTTAAGTAGACTACCACCTATGTGGTAGTTCATGGGTACTGAGTTTTTACCAAAGGGGATGACAATGCACTTTTTGGCATTAAGCTTGAGACCATGTCTTTGACACCAGGCATCTGTCTCAGTGAGGCCCTTTTGTAGGATGTCCACATCGTTAGGAGTTTTGATTATGGCTCCTAGTTTGCAGTCATCTGTGAATTTAGTTAGCCAAAGACATTCTGTGTTAGTCTGTACTTCAGAGAAGTAGATACCAAACAGGAGAGGACCCAGGACTGAACCCTGTGGTACTCCACTTGTCACTGGTCTGAAGTCTGATTTGGAGTCTGCTACTTTCACAGTGTGGGTTCTGTCAGTAAGCCAGTTGGCAACCCATCTTGTGACATAGGGATTTATACCTAGTTTAGTGAGTTTATCTATAATTCCAGAATGGGGGATGGTGTTGAATGCCTTGGTGAGATCTAGATATGCTGTGTGAACCACCTTACCCTCATCTATGGCTTTGGTGACTACTTCAAAGAAGTCTATCAGGTTTAGGAGACATGATCTGCCTTTTACAAACACAAACTGTGTGGGGTCCAGAGTTTGGAGATCTCCAATGTCTTTGTTTATGAGTTCCATGATGATACATTCCATGGCCTTGCAGACGAGGATCATCAGGCTAATGGGGCGGTAGTTCCTGGGGTTTGTTGTGGCCCCTCCCTTTGTGGAGTAGGATAACTGCCACGGTGCACCATTCAATGGGCACAAAGCCTGAGGTGAGGCTATGATTGAACATGGCACTTAGGTGGGGTGCCAGTTCATTCTGTAGTTCATGTAGAAGGCAGCCTGGGATGTTGTCAGGTCCCATGGATGCTGTGTTGTGTTCTTGGCTTTGGAGAGTATGTTTTTTACCTGTACAGCCGTGATTACAGGAACTTTGCATTCTTCCGGTATAAAGATGGGCCCTTTAGGGGGTAAGAGGTTGGTAAAGTTAGCACTGAACCTATCTGCCAGGATGTTGGCAATATCAGTTGGTTCTGTATATTTAGTGTCATTGTGCTGTAGCTCAGAGCAGATCTGAGTGTTGCCATTGAAATTCTTGACATAGCTATAAAATGCTTTGTGACTGTCTTTAGAATCAGTGGCAATTTTGTTTTCATAACTAACTTTGGAGGATTTTATGAGGGATCTCAGCTTCTTACGGAGGCTGACCAGGGAGTTCATCCAATCGTGGGATTTTACTCTTTTTTGCAACAGTTTCTTTCTTCTTTTGTAGAGTTTGTTTATGGCAGAAGACCACCAGATTGGCTTCCTTTTTTTGGAGGATAGCATCTTGGTTCTGTTAGGGATAGCACGATCCATGCACTCATGTAAGTGCTTATAAAGTGCATTTGTGTAGGATTCAGCAGTCGTACCTCTATCGTCCATCTGCATGGGTGTCGTGAAGTTTGCCATTTCTGTCTTAAGAAGCGTGAAGTTGGCTTTGGAAAAAAAATTTTATGGTTGTTTTCCTAATGGGGGGTGGGAGAGGGATGTGGATGTTTAGGGTGATTAGCTTGTGGTCGGATCTGAACAATGAGGAGCTGACCTCTGGTGTGGAACACCGGTCACCCATGTTGGTGATGACCAGGTCTAGGATATTGCTGCCCCTGGTGGGGGTGTGGATAAGTTGATCCAAGGTGTTGGTACATGAGTAGTTTTCCCAGTTAATAGTAGGGTAGTTGATATCGCCCATTATTAGAGTGTTGGGTTGTACCTTAATATTTTCCAGTGTATCAAGAAAAGAGGAGTGGGAATCCTGGGGCATGATGGGGGGGGGGTCTGTAGCAAGCTACAATTTGGATTGCAGTTTTGCCCAGAGTTAGTTGAACTTGGATAATCTCGGATAAATTATGCTGAACAACTAGCTTGGAGGTGTGGGTATCCTTAATTAATATGGACACGCCTCCACCTTTAGTGTTTCGGTCCGGGTTTGGTGGCCGAAAGGTGTGGTATGAATTATAGCTTGGTAATGCAGGGGTGCTCTCTGAAGCTTTGAACCAGGTCTCTGTCACTGCACAGATGCCAATGTTCTCCATTTTAAGGAGTGCCTCGAGTGAGTGCATTTTGAGGTTTAGACTTCTAGCATTGAGTAGCATTACCCTCAGATTTTGCTTGCTTGTACCTATTACGGTGGTGAATTTGTCATTTGAACCTTGCCTAAAAAAGGCACTATAGGGGTGGCAAGAGCCTTTGCCGGTATCCGGAATCCCAAGGGCGACAGGTGCAGGCCATCTCTGGCAAAGCAGCGTGGTCTGTCGATCATGTCATCCCAGGCAGACAGATACTGGATTCCCTTAGAGTGACACCAGAAGCTTAGCCAATTGTTAAAGTCAATCATTTTGTCCTTGTACTGTGGTGTCATTCTGGGTGATGGCAGGATGCTACTCAGGGCTAGGGTCATACCTGCCTGGGGTACAAGATCGGAGAGCTCCTCCATGTCTCTTTTCATGTAGTCCAGGGAGGTACGTCTCAGGTCATTCACACCAACATGGACAATGACAGAGTCATATTTGTACTTGTTGTGGAGTGACCCGAGTGCTTTTCTTACTTTTCCTTAATGTCAGGATCATCGTGATTGTTTTGTTTAAAACACTTGCTCCTGATTTGTACCTTTCTGTATTGAGGTCATATAGTTATTATGAAAGGATGACTTATTTAGTAGTTTCTTTTTTCCTGCAAAAGTCATAGGCTTCTGAGAATCTTAGTCCGCAGATTTCTGTCCTCTCCTGATTTTTTTTCCATTTCTGCTTCCTGCTTTCCATTTTTATTAAAGCTTTATTACTAACCTGCCCCCTTTCTCCACTATTTGCAATATTATCTAAGTTGTCCCCTTTTGCCTGTATGTTGTACCAACTATGCCTTCTTTATGCTTTCCCATATGCATTCCTGAGGAGCGCTTCTTTTATAGACACACAGAGTACCGGCTTCTAAGAGAACATTAAACAGCTATCACATTTCTCACTTCTATACTAGAAATTCACATAGCTGATTCCCACATTTCTGAAAATTGTAGATCACCTTGGACAAAATATAATGCAACCATCCAGTTCTTAAAGTATAATGATGGAAAGGTTTTCTGTATAGATAGATAGATAGATAGATAAATAGATAGATAGATAGACAGATAGATAGATAGACAGACAGATAGATAGATAGATAGATAGATAGATAGATAGATAAAGAGAGAGATAGATAGACAGACAGATAGATAGATAGATAGATAGATAGATAGATAGATAGATAGATAGATAGATAAAGAGAGAGATAGACAGATAGATAGATAGATATATATATATAGATAGAGAGATAGAGAGATAGATAGATAGATAGATAGATAGATAGATAGATAGATAAAGAGAGAGATAGATAGATAGATAGATAGATAGATAGATAGATAGATAGATAGATAGATAGTTAGATAAACCATGATTTTATTTTTTATGTTCCAGCTTGCTATGCCAACCCAAATTTCAAAAAGAATGGAATTAGTCTTTCTAAAATAAAAATATTTGAAGAAACCACTGAACCATGTTACAGACTTTAAAGCCTTAATTTCTGCACAGTACTGCTATATCCATTGTCATTAGCTTTAATGCAATTATTGCATGTTTCAACCACATTTCATGTCCTTTAATATTTTTCCCAGAATTACTCCAGGAGATACAGAGCCTTTAAAAGGTGTATATGCATAACCCTTCCAACATGAATTAATTTTTATAGGTTAGTGACTTAAATATAAATTCACTCATACATTATAGAGCTTCTCCCTCTCATCTATATATAAGGTATATCTGGTAAAATAATACATCGTGTGTGGATAAAACATGTATGTCTTTATTTCATACACTGAAAGCAACACAAGGCTATAAGGCTGAAGCACTAGTTTCAGTGCAAGATATAAAGGCATAGTTGTTTTATTCACTGTTTATCGTTTCAGTGAACTACAACTTTTGCTTGTAATTTGTGACTGCGTCACAAAGTGTTGTATTAGGTATGACACACCTCACTGATCTTTTGTGATAACTCTGTTACCGTTCTCATTATGTCAGAAAAGGACACGATAAATCTCATACTCTTGCCTTAAACATTAACTGCAGGATGTTACTTTAGGAACACCAGGATGCATTACTCATCTGTAATGAGTTAACAAACAAACCAGAAACACAGATTGCCTGTCTTATATGTATCTCTTCATTCATTACAGTGAGGTGACCTATATTTCTATATATAATTTATTTATGCATTTATTTATTCTTTTGATAACCATCTGGGTGAGCTGGTTATCAAACCCTTTCAGTCACATTACAAGAGTAAAAATAAAAACAACATGCAAAATAGTAACATACAAAGTATAGACAGTATTAATAAAACAGTTTGAGATGCAAATGTATACAATTATGAGTATTGCATAAAGGTAACTGACAGATAAAAATATTATATAACAGTAACATGATTTGGTATAACAGTGTCCCTAAACCATGAACACTCGGCTTCATTGTGAAGGTGAGCCTTTTTGAATTCAAATAAGTATAGGAGATGCTTGTGGTTCACCAATGTTTAGTGTAAAAATGTCATGGAGTAGTTATTATCAAATACCTGAAATGACCTAATGTTTAATGAATTTGAGAAAAGGTAACTGAGTTGTCTTGCTAATTTATGGCATACAAAGCTGTGCTCAACTGTCCCAAAGGCCCTAATCATATTAAGGAAAACATCACTGGTCAGGAGACTAACATTAGTATTGCTACAGATGTTACCTTTTGAGGTAAGCAGGGCTATTATGTATGACAGGTCTTTGGTCACAAAACAAACCAGAGGTATTATTTTGTGTAAGGAGATGCTTGTCTAGTATTTTATCAAATATTTTAGTAATAAGAAAGATTTAAGACAGACCTGTAGAATCATGATCTGAAGTTTTAGGTAGTGGAATAATGACTATATGTTTGAATGTACTGGAAGTTAATGATGGGTTAAAGATATGCGTTAATGGCATTTTGAATATTTCTGCTGCTTTTTTAAGGATTGTAGGATACAGTTTAATAAGGGTGAGATGGTGATAGGTTGATTGAGAGGGATTTCAGTGGCTCTAGAGGCATAAAAGTAATTAATTAGGGGTGGGTTGGAATGGTGGTAGGGCAGAGTCTGAGTATAATGAAACCACAGGTAGAGCAGCAGGCAAGAGCAGGGCTATTGCCCAGCAGTGTCTCTGAAAATAATCAGACACATGTTTGGGTTTAATGGACCTGTCTGTGGACCCAGAGACCTGTAGGACAGCAGAATAGATTCTAAACTAATGATTGTACCGACCTCCCAACTACCCTTACAATGGCAGGGCCCATTAATTTATTTATCAACATTTGATTACCAGGAATGTCCAGCTGGGTAGAATAGCATTTTCAGTGGAGGCCTGGGGGAAAGCTCCAGATTGTTACAAAACATTTTAAGAACAACAATTTTACAATCTTCAAAAATAAAACAAAAACATCTGCAGTTTAAATAATTGTAACAGATTAGACATAAATTAGACATAATATAAAAACATTGATTAAGAATTGATACAAGTTATATGACAATCATTTAATATTTAGAGAAATTTTTGACACTATGTAGAGAAATTAAAGTTATGTTAGTCTAATACAAACAGAAATTGCAATATAACGTGAGAGAAAAACAGGCTTACGTTATATTTAGCGAGAAAGTCAGGGAAGAGAATTTGATAGAAGTCAGGAAGTAAGTGAAGAAGGGAGTGTTATGAGGTATAAGGAGTTAAGATATACTTGTTCACCTTAATGGATATAGCTTTTCCTGGTTTTGAACAAGAACAGAGCCAGATTTTAGCTAAGGAGTCTTTCAGAGTGGTTTTAAAAGACGGAAAGGAAGGCATGGACCTGATGGATACAGGTAAGGCGTCCAAGGCCTTAGCAACCTTATAAGAGTATAGACAATGCTCAGCAGATTTGATAGGTTTGTAGAGAGACAAGGAGTTTCTGGTCACTGCATCGCAATGACCGATTGGGAACATAGTTCTGTAGAATGTTCTTAGTGCTGGACAGGCAGATGGATGCTGGATAATTTTATAGGTGGTAAGAAGCTGTGTATATGTTAGTTGATGTGGCAGTTATAACCAATTTAGGCTTATTAGTGCTATGCAGTGTGGAGTATTTGCTGCAAATTTGGCAACTTTGTTATAGCATTGCTCATGTTTCAATTTTTGCGAGGCCTGGAGGTTAGTAAAAATGTGAGCACAATAAAGAAGAGCGGGGAGGTGATAGATAATGGAAAGCGTAATCTTAGTTGTGTCAGTGAGAACGTTTTTGGCTCTATAAAGAATCCCTAGTTTATTATTAGTTTTTCTTATGCAATTCGAAAGTAAGAAACTACACACTTTTACTGTAAGAGGATGGATACTGCACTGGAATTGCTATTGTTCTTGAAACAGTAGAAAGCCTGTTCTGTAATAGGGACAGGTGAAATAAAGAAGCAATTGGCAAGGGGAAAAGGCTAACACCAGGCAAGATGAGTTAAATTAGTTTGTTTTAAAGTATTTTATGGTGTTTGTTCAATCCTAAAAAATTGTTCCATAAACACAACGTAAATTATGAAAATTCAATCAGATGCTTTGATTTCAAGATAGAAAAATGTTAAACAACGCTTGCTACCTAGGCTGACTTACTAAGAATGCTGCAAGGGATGGGATGAGATTTTTAGCTTCTGGCTCATGCTTTCTCCTGATGCAGTAGAAAAAAAAAAGAATGCCAGCCACAGGACTAAAGTGATCCTAGTTCTTGGCTATTAAAATAGAGCAGTCAAAGGGTCACAAAACCTTATCTTGGTAAGGGAGTTATGGACACATTGCAATTCACAATAAATATCAAATCTGATTATTTAATTCAGTGTTGTTAAGAAACATTGTTTAAAGATGGATGGTTTCTGCAGGTCAAAAAGGGATTGCCAAGAATAATTATAAAAGGTATATACAAAAGCTTGTAGAGTTAATTAACCTAATCTAGCAGTTGATCAATCTCTCTACTCATGTACTGTTGCTAAAACATGAAATTCCCTACCCAGCTCTATCAGAACTGTTTCCAATCACATATCCTTCAAAAAGCCTCTAAAACAGCATCTCTTAGCCCTATGGCAATGTACATGTGGCTACGACTACAGAGCATCTTCCCCACCTGATCTCACTAACTTTTTTCTCCCCTCTGCTTAACAGTTATGCAACTATCTTCACTCTACAGTATACAGAGCAGATGATATATTATACTTTGTATATCTTGTGTATAATGTATACTGCCTTTGTTATTCTAGCTAGAAATTTATGACAAGATTGTATGTCTGTTTTTTTAAGTTCAAAAAGAAAATGATGAGTGCACCATGGGCTACAACGTAATTTCCGATAAAGTATCACCAAAGCTTCGTAAAAAATCAGTAGATCGCGTTTATTGTAAAAACAAACAAAACAAACAAAAAAACTGCAGTAAAATGAGCAATTTCGCGTTGTACATCAACGCTTCATCAGACATAGATGCAGTAAAACCTACCCCACCCTAAATACAAAAAGCTTCATGACATTTAAACATTATGCTACTTGTAGATCTGTAAACCTCATATATGTAGCCGAGTGTCAACTATGCCACAAATTTTACGTTGGCATGACGACCAGGTCGCTAAGGGAGCGTGTCAGAGAGCACATTTATGCCATCACAAGAGGCAATATTCTGAATGCCTTGGCAAAACACGTAGTGGAACAAGGCAATACACATAATTTTAAATTTCAGGTTTTAGAATTAGTTGTTAAAAACAGCAGATTGGGTAATTTTAAAAATAAAACAGAAGAAAGAGAAGGCAAATGGATCCTGAAACTACAAGCCCACAGGTTTGGGCTTAATGATAAATTTTCCATTAAGCCTTTCCTGACATCTAGACCTCTTAAGCATTGAATTCAACTTTTTATTTTTAATTAATACTGGATTCTTAATGCCTTATATTGTTTGGCTGTTTACACTAATTAAAGCTGTGATGTCATGAAGCTTTTTGTATTTAGGGTGGGGTAGGTTTTACTGCATTTATGTCTGATGAAGCGTTGATGTACAACGCGAAAGCGCTCATTTTACTGCAGTTTTTTTGTTTGTTTTGTTTGTTTTTACAATAAATGCGATCTACTGTGAAAAAATTACATGGAGCTGCTTACTGCTTGGTGTGATGGATTTGCAGTGTTCTTATGACACTCAGTCTTGCTGGCTAGATTCTGCTAAAATTCAAAGTCTGATTATATTTGCATTCACAGTCTGTTGCATACAGAAACTTGCAGAATATACACTGATGAGAGAATATACTTTGCAGCATCAACTTTAAAGAGCAGTAACAAATAACTTTTTATAATAAATCAAACGAAACCACGTTGCAGCTTAAAAGTACTGTTCCAACTTTACTTCTCATATAGTACAGATGATGTGAGAGATATAACATTTACCTCAGAACACCAAATGTGTTCCTACCATATCCCTAAACAACTGGATTTATACAGCTCTTTATATACTCTTTTTAAACATATTTTGGAGAATTGCTTATCCTGTAGAAACAATACTAAACTTCCTTGTTTAACAATGTCTTGTAAGAGACCAGCTTTTCTGACAGTGTGAATATCCTGTAACAGTGTCCTGATGTCCATGTAGAAAAACATATTTTTGAGGAAACACATTGTCCTGTATTCTATTTGAATCTGTGTATAGAAACATGTGTTCTTATGTCAATGCTGATAAGCATATCCTGTTTTTTATGAAGAAAAACATATTTTTGAGAAAACACATTGTCAGAGATCAGCTTTTCTGACAGTGTGAACATCCTGTATTTTATTTGGATCTTTGTATAAAAAACATCTGTTATCCTGTTTTTCCATGCAGAATAACATGTCATTGTTCTTTAAAAGCAGATTTTGCATTTTTGTTCTTGCATACATCCTGTTTTGAGTCTGTAAGGGAAAAATGTCCATTCTTTAAAAGCAGATTTTGTATTTTTGCTCTTGCATACATCCTGTTTTGAGTCTGTCCATTCTTTAAAAGCAGATTTTGTATTTTTGCTCTTGCATACATCCTGTTTTGAGTCTGTAAGGGAAAAATGTCCATTCAGCAGATTCCTTTTCCAAGCCATGGTAATTTAGTATGGATGCTGATTACATATTACTAAACTCTATTTCTACATTTAAGCAAGCTTTATCTTATACATTATTTATGTTGCATAATTGCAGCAAAATTACTTTCAACCTTAGTATATTGTTGAGCACACTCTAACAATTCCGTCTTTTTATTTTAAACTAGAGAAATAAATTCAGCATTATTTGGTAATACTTTTCATTATGACAATTAACAACAGTAACTTGACTAGCTTTTGCTAAGCAGACTTTAATACATGTAAATAATATGCAACCAAGCATTATAATAACAATAAAAGAAATTAAAAATACAGTGATTTTTCCTGTCCATCCTGTAAATAGATTACTAAACCATTCACTCCAGTCATCATTCCAGTTTTTTCTAGTATGTTGAGATACTTGTGCAATCACTTCTAAATGTGCTTTTACAGATTCTGTTTTGTCTGGAATAAATGTACAACATTGTTCTCCTATTAAAGCACATGTACCCCTTGTGATGCTAATATGTAATCTAATGCCATTCGATTTTGCAAAACCATAGTTCGTATTGCTGTCATTTCGACAGTAATGTCAAGGACTGCATTGAAAGTGGCATTTGCCAATACCTCAACTAGTTTAGATAGTTTTCTCAGTTCCCAGATGGCTTTTGCAGCCCGTACCAAGGAAAATACCTGCTCCAGAGATTACATCATCTCCTAAATCCATATCTTTTAATTTAATATAATCAAGATTTTGATGATATATACGTGATGTATCTAAGGTGTCTACTGGATTTTCTGGACTTTCAATTACAGGTAATATATCCCTTTTCTTTTTTGTATTCCTAATGTTTCCTTTTGGTAACTCTTTTACATGATGCATTGCTGGTACCACTAATCCTATATAACAGGTGCCATCCCATCCCTTTGGTAACCATTTATAAGCATATTTACCACAGATGTAATATAACCCAAATGATAGAGCAACACTGCTATTTACCAGACTGCCATTTACTTGCCCCATAATAGGAGTTTTATCATGTACAACTGTAAAGTTTTTATCTGTTTTACTTCTCCAACATGTAATATTAGTTTTACAGTCATTTTTGTCATTTTGTGAAAAGTGAAGTACTGCTGTGTCACTTAATATTAACTGACCCTTAATTGGTATTAAAATAGGAAAACCATGTGAAAATACTCCACGTACTGGTATGTGGTTGTGAAAATTTATCATTTCAATTGTTTGAATACAATTGCTATTACCCACTGGAACAGTTCCATTTTGTTGAAAACATGTGATCCCTGTACTATAGCAGATAACTGTACTCTTGCTTTACGTAATTGTACATTTATAACTTGATCTCCTGTTTCATTTATTAATACTCTCCAACTACTAAGAGAATTTAGTGGAATAGGTATTAGAGGCATTACCCTGTTATTTTTGGTATTAAACTACATACCCAACAATTAGAAACATTCATGCTTTTTGCATACCAACATTGTCTTGCTAAGAAAGTGTTAAAAGATGGTGACCAGTCTTGTTCATTTTTCCACATTTCTTTACTCTCTCTCTTATGTAACTTTACAGTTTGATTAACAGGTTGTAAGTATAATTTAATACTAAGCAATACAATAATAGTTAGTATAATAGCTATTATCAACTTAAAAACCATCCTTTAAATAGAAATTCCATTGTTGAATCATTTTGCCTTTGGTCATCCGAAACTGGATTTCCAAAAGGATGCACTTTAAACCATGTCAGTTTCATTAGGGTTTTCTCTGTTGGAAACCTACAAAAGAATACATTTAATCAGATTTACATTGTTCACTATTTTTTATCATTCTTAGTTGATCTTTATGTACCAACATTGTTCTGTTTTTCTTTTTCCTTTGATTTTGTACACTAATGGTCCAATTTGTTCCACTACTTCAAAAGGGCCTTGCCAATTGCTAGCCCATGGTCCTTCCATTTGGAATGTTTTTACCAATACTTTGGTTCCACAGGAAGGTTTTCTTCAGCTGGTATTATTGGCACCTTTTTCCATAGATGGAACGCTTGCTCCCTTGCATTATAGTCACATATACTAGTAAGTTGTTTTAGCCATTCCTGATGTTTGCTAATTTCTAGCATGGGCCTACCATTAGGTAAATCTGGATCAAATGGTAATTGTATGGGCATTTTGCCTGTCATTATTTCATATGGGGAAATACCTGTTTTGCTGTTTGGTGTTGCTCGAATACCCATTAAAATACCAGGCAGATGATGTACCCATGTATTGCCCTTTTCCAAGCATGCCTTTTAGACGTTCTTTTAACGTCCGATTCATACGCTCTACAATGCCATTAGATTGTGGATGGTATGGTACATGAAACCTTTGCTGTATGCCTAACAAATTACACATTTGTTTAATGAGATCACTAACAAACTGTGGGCCATTGTCTGACTCTATAACCGTGGCCATCCCCAATGACAGAAAATATTTTTCCATAAGGCTTCTGCTGTTGCCTTTGCTGTCATGGTTTTGGTAGGAATTGCTTCTACCCATTTTGAAAAGACGTCCACTACTACTAGTAGATATCTGTAACCTCCCTTTGTTGTTGGTAATGGACCTGCATAATCTATTTGAACTGCATACCATGGCCCATCCGCTGGCTGTACTCGATGTAATTGAGGCCTTTTGCTTTTAGCATTTACCTGAAGACAGATTAAACATTCTTCTATAATCAGTTTGCAGACCTTTTTTAAATTTGGGTTCCAATACTTTTCTTTACAACTGCCCATAACTTATCAGTTCCTATATGGCCCAGTATTTGGTGATTTAACTTGACCAACTGGCGTGCCAACTGAAATGGTACATATGGCAACTGTAACCCTTTGGAGGTCGTGTATGCATAGTACTCCTTTGGTGGTATACCTACCAATCTGCACTGATCAGTTTCTTCTTTTAAGCCCTGTTGTTTTTGTATATTTACAAGGTCTTTCTCTATTGACTCTTTATCTAGCTCTTTTAAGACACTAACTTCTACATTGGCATACTCATATTCTGGAAGTTCTTTTCCATTTTGTGCTGCTTGTTTGGCCAAGGTATCAGCTAACACATTTAATCTGTAAGTTTCACTGGTTGGCTTTTGATGTGCTTTTACTTTTAAGATGCTATACTGTCCTTGCTGTTTTGACATTGTTATAACTTTATATATATCTTTTAATACTTCAGCATGCCGTAATGGTTTACCTACACTATCCACAAATCCTCGTCTTACCCAGGTTTCCATATGTAGTCTTAAAGAATTTACTACATAAGCACTATCTGAAAAAATGTTAATAGGATTGTAATACTTTAGCACATACAATACTGCCTCCAGTTCAGCTCTTTGAGCTGACATATGCCCTGGTAACTTGATTAGTTCAGGAGAACCCAGTTGTGGATTCTCTGGAACTATGGCAAATCCTGTCCAGTATCTGCCTTGGTCCCAATATCGCTCCATCCACAAAGATGGATGGCTTAAAGTGATCAAAATCAGATGCTAAAAATTGCACCTCAGGTGACATTATCTTTTCTAAACAGTTATGCTGTTTTCCTTCATATCCCATATGGTTTGACAAATGGTATTTATCCCCTGTCTGTATAGTAACAGTTTTCATTCCAAAAGTGCCATCCATTTTGCAAAGACTGCCTGACTAATACCATCTGTAATTTTATTCATTTCAAAACTGTCTATCAAAGCTTTTACAGCTTGATGTGGTGTTTGTACTATAATGCTGGAAAATACGGTCAAATATTCAGTTTGTTTAATACCCCAGTAAATGGCTAATAACTGCTGTATACATGGATGGTAACCCAATTCCACTGGAGTCATCTTTCTGCTAAAGAAAGTGACTGGTAATGTTTTTTCCATTCTGTTGTCACTACCATGTGGCCATTCCTATAGTAGTACCACAGACAATGTTTTTTTCCCTGCTGCTGCTTGTAACACAAATGGTAACCTTGGAGTGGGCACTATTAGTTCTGTAGCTTGTGCTAGTTTTATTTTTATCTGTGAAAATGCCTCCTCTTCATGAGATCCCCACTCTAAAAAGGTGGAGTTCTTTTGTTCATGTAACATTTTGTATAGGGGAGCAGCCATGGCTGCATAATCCTCTATAAATTCCCTATTGTAATTCATGATTCCCATGAATTTATGTAAGTCTGCTATAGTCAGTGGCTTTTCCATTTGTAAAATGCCTTGTACACGTACAGGGCAAGGAGATCTTCCTGTTGGTTTTATAATAGTACCTAGAAACTTAACTTTTGTGTCATAAACTGAATTTTTTCACTTTTAACCTTAAACCCTGCTTGCTGTAGAGTATGAAAACTCTCTTAAGAAGCCGTACATGCTCCTCTACTGTTTCTGACTGAATTAAAATATCATCAATGTAATGTATTACTGAATCATCCTTTTCCAAATGTTGTAGAATGGATCCTACTGTCTGATGAAAAATAACTGGACTGTTTTGAAACCCTTGTGGTAACCTTGTCATAACATATTGCTGGTTTTAAATGTAAAGGCAAATCTTGGCCAATCTTTTTCCTGAGTGGCACTGCAAAAAAACATTTGCTAAATCTATTACTGTAAACCACTTACTTTGTGGCTTAATATGTGCAGCCAACTCTGGGACTCCTGGAATCAAGTGTGCTCTAGGAGTGGTATATTGATTAACCTTTCAGAATCAATAACAAGACGATAACTACCATCTTTTTCTTAACTGGCCAGATTGGTGAATTTGTAGGACTGTTGCCTTTTGTATAATCCCTTCTCTTTCCCATTCTGCAATACATTTTTCCATATGTTCTTCTGCTTCCCTAGGAATAGGATATTGTTTTTGAAAAGGTGGTATATAGTCCTGATCACTTCCTATTCCTACTGGGCTTTCTAGTTTCCCACAATCACTGGGACCCTTGGACCATAGATTTGGGAATTGCTGTTGTAAATGCTTCCATACATCCTCACTGTCTGTATTTATATAGCCTGTAGGTTTTTCAGGTTTGTCAGGTAGAGAGATTGCATAGCAACCTGTATTTTGCTCTTCCTCTCTTTGTTGTTTGTCTCTCATCCACAGAATTTCATTAGGTAAATCAATTACTATGCCTAAAGGTCCTAGAATGTCCATACCAATAATGGTATTTGTGCAAGATGGATGCATTAAAAATGCACCTTTCCATATTTGTCCCTCTTGACTAAACTTTATGTCCACATTTTGGCTACTCACTGCATAGCATCCTGTGCCATTAAATGCTGAAATGCAAACCTTTTATAGGATTTACTGGTAACTGTCTGTTTGTGACAGATACTGCTGCTCCTGTGTCTATTAAGACATTTTTCCACAGTGACCCCTCTACCCAAATATCAATCAGTGGTCGTCCATCTCGACCCTTTTAAAGGTAGTCAGGAAAGATACCAGAGTAGGGGTACATCGCTATTGTAAGGAAATCCACTCATCCTCTCCTTTATTATCAAATGCAATATGACACACCTCATGTTTTTGTTTGTCATCTTCTTCTGTGTCTGAATGATCTACATATTTAGGTTTTTCAATCTCTTTTTTAACTGTTGCCTAGCTATTCCTTCTGCCTGTTCTATCAAATGTTTGGATTTACAGGTGAAACTGTTTGAAAATCTACCGGGCATACTTTCCCTTTTCCTGTATATTGATGGCTTTTATAACTGTTTTTACTAATATTGTAAGGTTTTTGTACATGATCCTGCTTTTCTGACTTTTCTTGTAAATTTGTTTGCTCTCTTTTGGAAACACTCCTGTTCTTCCTTCTTTTTTGGCCAGGCTTTGTAATGATCACAATTTTGCTTAACGTGTCCTATTTTTTACAAAGAAGCATGTTGGTGCCTTTTGCTCATTACCTGTGCTTGATCCTGGTACTACAAGCATAGAGGCAGGAGCTGGTGGTGCTGACACAGCTCTTTCAGCTGGTGGTTGATCACACCATCTTTGCCTTCCCCTGTTTTTGACTTCACCAATTACTTCAAATGGCTCACTATTATCTTCACATGCAAAGATATGGTGTGAGTATAAAGTCCCATCATCGGCCATAGTCCGTCCCTCATTAGTTTTTGTACCAAATCAGTGAGGGTATCAGAATTTTCTTCAGATACATTTAATATCCCTGGAACCCCTTTGACTTGTTCTAAGAAGCAATGTATTAACTGTTTTGTATGTCTCTTTTTCCCATGTCTCTGTCTGTTTTTATATATGATTTGAAATGCAAGTCTGAAATGATCACTTTGTTCCATTAATTTATCTGTGATAGTAATTTTAAAATTATCTAATAATTTGGCTGTGAGAGGCTGCCCTTGTGTAAATGCCATTAAAACGGCTGTCATACGTCCTACTTTAGTGTTTAACTGATAATCATCTTGCTTTAATTGTATGAAAGTTTTAAAACATTTGGGAATGAAAATCCAGAAACATCTAAGTAATGCATCTGTCCATATATCAGATCCTGCTGTATATGCCACCCATTCTTCAAATGTAAGCATGTTATAAAATATGCCTTTTATCATTCCACTGTGGTAAACTCTGTAATAATCTAGACTGCGTATATAAATCTGTAGTGGTTCCCTGTCCCTGTTCTATAATTTGGACTGGTTTTGTGTTTTAACTCTTCTTTAAGCTGGGATATCAAAATAGTATTTTGGAGGTTAGTCTCTGTTAATTCATCTAATTCTTCTTCCTTTTCCTTCAGATGCTGTTTAAGGTCTGTCATTTCTACCTGTAAGTGTTTAAGGGATATATGATACCTGTTATTGGATTCCTCTGTTGACTGCAGAGCTCCTATGCACTTTTGACAGAGATCTTGAATGTCAGTTTTGAACATTTTAAATTCATTTTGTTTCTCTTTTAAAACTTATTAAAGTCTTCTGTCAATGTATCATAAACTTTGTTTCTGTCCTCATCTGTATGTGTAGCCGTGGCATCATTCCATGCTTGTACATAATTTTTAAAGGGAGTTACAAGATCTACAGGGGACTCTGTCAATAACAGATTTGATTGCTGTTGTAATTCAGAAATTAATGTACTGACAGGACATAACTGCTTTACATCTGGATATAATGAAAACTGTGTATTATTAATTAATTCTTTATCATGAACAGATCTGTCTGCACAGTCTAGTTTTTTAGCAATATCATGCAATACTTGTTTATGGCATATTACACAAAATGCAGTTTCCTTTGAATCACACAATAAACATTTACTATGATATACTTCATTTTTTGTTGCAAATACCAATCAAATGTTACAATCCACTTATATAATGCTGGTATGTCAACTTGCCCTAACAAGGTTTTACACTTACTAATGTGTTGTGTATATCAACATTGCAATTTACTCCATATTTTATCTGGTTGTTCTGCTACATTAAGAGTAAAACTTGGCTTACATTTGCTAGAATTCTGCCTGATAGCATCCATACTAAAAAAAATGTGACGTGAGAAAAAAGTCTTACCAGTAAGCAAGAAAACAGGTGATCAGGCTGTTGTTGCAGATGGCTGGAAATTTTTCAAAGTCACTTGAGAAGCTGGGAAAGCACAACAGGCAGCGGACTGCTGTGCTAGTGGATATTCCCCTTTTCTTAGCGAAATTATGGCACTGCGACTGGAACTTCAGTCTCACTCCGGATGTAGACGTCTAAAAACTGTACTACTGCAAGCTGCATAAACTGGAATACTTCTGTTCAGAATTGACACATACGTACAAATGTTAGTTACTGCAATTTAACTGAAGTGACCCTCTGCAGGGCTTACCATCACTCCTCCTGTGGTTGAATGCAGATTGTAGGTTCAAATGCAGGCTAGCTTGCCATTGAAAAAATTACATGGAGCTGCTTACTGCTTGGTGTGATGGATTTGCAGTGTTCTTATGACACTCAGTCTTGCTGGCTAGATTCTGCTAAAATTCAAAGTCTGATTATATTTGCATTCACAGTCTGTTGCATACAGAAACTTGCAGAATATACACTGATGAGAGAATATACTTTGCAGCATCAACTTTAAAGAGCAGTAACAAATAACTTTTATAATAAATCAAACGAAACCACGTTGCAGCTTAAAAGTACTGTTCCAACTTTACTTCTCATATAGTACAGATGATGTGAGAGATATAACATTTACCTCAGAACACCAAATGTGTTCCTACCATATCCCTAAACAACTGGATTTATACAGCTCTTTATATACTCTTTTTAAACATATTTTGGAGAATTGCTTATCCTGTAGAAACAATACTAAACTTCCTTGTTTAACAATGTCTTGTAAGAGACCAGCTTTTCTGACAGTGTGAATATCCTGTAACAGTGTCCTGATGTCCATGTAGAAAAACATATTTTTGAGGAAACACATTGTCCTGTATTCTATTTGAATCTGTGTATAGAAACATGTGTTCTTATGTCAATGCTGATAAGCATATCCTGTTTTTATGAAGAAAAACATATTTTTGAGAAAACACATTGTCAGAGATCAGCTTTTCTGACAGTGTGAACATCCTGTATTTTATTTGGATCTTTGTATAAAAACATCTGTTATCCTGTTTTTCCATGCAGAATAACATGTCATTGTTCTTTAAAAGCAGATTTTGCATTTTTGTTCTTGCATACATCCTGTTTTGAGTCTGTAAGGGAAAATGTCCATTCTTTAAAAGCAGATTTTGTATTTTGGCTCTTGCATACATCCTGTTTTGAGTCTGTAAGGGAAAAGTGTCCATTCTTTAAAAGCAGATTTTGTATTTTTGCTCTTGCATACATCCTGTTTTGAGTCTGTAAGGGAAAAATGTCCATTCAGCAGATTCCTTTTCCAAGCCATGGTAATTTAGTATGGATGCTGATTACATATTACTAAACTCTATTTCTACATTTAAGCAAGCTTTATCTTATACATTATTTATGTTGCATAATTGCAGCAAAATTACTTTCAACCTTAGTATATTGTTGAGCACACTCTAACATACTGATTTTTTACGAAGCCTTTGGTGATATTTTATCGGAAATCACGTTGTAGCCCATGGTGCACTCATCATTTTCTTTTTGAATTATTGGACTGCTGATGTGAGTGCTTTACCTGGCGGTATTTGTTTTTTTTGTTTGTTTGTTTGTTGTTTTGCTGCTGTTTTTTTAAGTTATCTAACTATGTATGTAGAAAATGTGATTTATTGAAATTTATTTTGTATGTGGAGCTTTTCTCCCCAGGCCTCCACAGAAAATGGGTACTTTTTGGCCCAAGTTGACCATCCCCGTAAACAAATGCAAATAAATAAATAAATAATTTTATAAGTTTGTTGGTGACATTAATTGAAAAGTTTGTTGAGTGGGGAACATTGCATTCTTTTACAAGCAGTAAGGACAAGGGCAGCAAATAAAACTGAACATTGTAAGATTACTTTGATACGGGGATCACAAAATACAGGGAGGAAATACTGGCATTCAGTTTGCAGGCTCACAAGTCCAGGGAAATGCTATGGCCATCAAAAACAATGCATGTTCCTTGCCTAGAGCAGTGCAAGGAAAAGGGAGGAGGTTCTTTCTCTACTGGCTTGTCCTTCAATCTGACACAAGAAAAAGGAAAATGGTAGCCACAGGACTGAAAGGATCCTGCTCCTTGTTTAAAACAGTACAAGGGGAAGGGAGGAGATTCTTGGTTCCAGGTTCATCCTTCAACTCAATACTAGAAAAGGGGGGAAAGCAACCACAGGACTGAAAGAGATCCTGTTCCTTGCCCTGACTAGGTAGTTCTTACTAGTGGAAGAGAGGAGAATTGTCTCTTTGTTAATATGGAACATGGATAGCCGTCTAAATCATGGTTTGAAAACATGTATGTTCTTGGTCAGCCTTGGAAGGCTACCATATTGTCTGACTCTTGATTATCCTTGTTAATATGGAATATGGAAAGCAATATCTAAGGGAGGTTCACACATTTTTTCATCAGTGTTTTGATCAGCATTTAATGTGTGCATTGACTATCTCCCAAAGACTCATAATAATATAAAGGTCTGACACATCAGGTTATACAGTATTCTACCTAAAAGTCAAATGTATTTTAGTGAGTTTCTGTGCTTGGGAAGAGCCTTCAGATGTTCCTTATTAACACTTACCTTCTCTTAGGCAATGAGCTGAGGTCACACAGGATGAACAAATCTTGATAATTTTGAAAAATAAGAATACCTTTTCATTTCTTGTCTAATATGCACAAACGTTTGTGGTATGAACATTCAGATATCTGCCTATGTTTTTGCTTGTAATAGAGATATAATTGTTCACAATCTTATGATGTACATTTTTTGCATTTCATTTTTAATTAAACATATTACATGTTACAAAGACAAGCATCTGGAGCATTTCTCCCTGGGCCTCCATTGAAAATTGTCTCATTCTAAGTCAGACTTTCCCCGTAAACAATTATTAAATAAATAAACATTATTCAAAAGTGTTTGTTTGGTCAAGCTGTGCTTCTCCGTGGCCACCTTTAGGTGATCTTTAGGCTTTAACATCTTGAAAATATTGTGTCTCAGCTATCATTAGGAATGTGTCCATGTGTATTTGTGTGTAACCTTATAATAAAAAGGTCTAGTAAAGTGCTTAAGAAGTCACTTCTGCAAATACATCTTGATCAAATGCTGTTGACCCAAATTACAATTCTCTGAAATAAACCTGCAGTTGCCACTTGAAATCACCACAAATATGTATGTTTCCTTTTAGGGCAAGAATTGAGCATCCCAGTGCTCTGACTAAGTTCCATAATGACCATAATTACTGTGACATCCCCTCTCTGGGCCAGTAATCAAGGAGCCTGAATCCTCACCGCTGATACTGTAGTGGGACATTCACTTGGAACAAAAATAGATACACACAGTGTTTCCACATGCAGCTCTCTGCATCAAGCACAATTTCCCTTAAGAGCACACAGGGAATACACTCAGTCAGGGGTCTGGATTTCTTTTTCTCTCTCTCTCTCCACGGCCCCATTGAAACTCCCCACCAGCACAGGTGTAGAGTTGAGTCCTCAGCTGAGTGTCCAAGCCAAATTCTCCAGCACCCTCTCTGTGATACCAGTGCTTCAAGTCCCTGCTTCAAGCAGCTGACAAATACATACTTTTGGATATTTGATTTTCACACACACACACACACACACACACACACACACACACACACACACACACACACACACACACACACACACACACACACACACACACACCTGGGAAAGGCTGGAACAGATTTACTAGCTATGCCCCCTTTTGCTAGACTATCAGGTAGTTACTGCCACCAGACACTTCAAAACCAGGTACTCTAAGACTCATACAAAATTACAGAATTATACTGAGTGAAATTAATATTAATACCAATGATAGTGCTAGACCAATGCAGTAAGGCTTTCAGGAGTTACCACAGAGTCATCAAATAGATATAGGTTCTCTCAAAGGTTAAAATATTATCTAAAGGACCAGCCAGAATGAAAAGTTTAAATATATTTAATAACAAATAGCAAAATACCATGAAAATACTAAATATCAATTTACAATAAACACCAGAGTTTCAAACAAAGGAAATATTAAAATAATACAGATTAATACATTCACACAGATACAGAAAAACAGTGCTTAACTAATCTCACTATATTTTCCTGACTGATCTAAAGAACTACTATTCCCTAGTTCACTTACTAGAGCAAGGCAAAATGAGGTGGGTGAGGATCCTTATTTGTCAGGTTACAAAAAGTGACTGCTCTGAGACTTCGGTCTCATCTAGTATTGAAACATCATTTTTGCCATGGATTACAGAATGACATCACATACATCTGGTCATCTGACTTCTGGTTCCCATACTATCTCCTTTCCTAACAACTGACCCAGAATGTCATACATATGTGTCAATAATACACACACATAGAGCTTTGCTAAGATCTGTTGCAGTTTCTAGAAGTCACAAAACAATTTTGAACTTCTACCCTTACAGAGCAGCAATTAGTTCACTGCTAAAGACAATAAAGAAGGCTTCCTGGTACTTGTTTTCCCAGACATTTTTGTCTCTGGCTGCAATCAGAACTGTAATATACAATCTTTATGGCCTAAATTAAGTAATTTAATTTCACACTATTTTTCAAAGTTAGCTGGACTGAAATGAACCTTTTCTCTTACAGCCTCCTCTGTTAACATATATACATGTCCTAACAGTACAGTCTGATATAAATGTATTTTTTTTTGTCCAGCAGGACACACTGTTGGCACATTTTAAACACAAGCAGCATTACAAATACATTTTTCAACACAAACATCTGTACAAATCAGTTCAATATACAAATGACATATAATTCTTTACAAAATTCCAACTAGCTGTGCTGGCATATGTTACACATCCACTGCCCTACTTCTCCTGGCATAGCTGGCAATACCTCAGAATGGCCATCAAGTTCACACAGTTGCTCAAATAAAGAATGCTGTGGCCATTGATAATCTCAGAGGGGAAACGGTAATATCATTCCTGGTTTAAATGAATATAACTTTTCTGCAAATGTGATATCTTAGCAGAACCATTCATGAAAACATAGTTTCACCAAACTAGACTAAGCTTCTTCTTGTACTTTGGAGTTTGATTTCCTCAACTTTCATTTGCCTACTGGGTGATCCTAATTAATCCATTCTTTCAGACAAGTGTTCCCTGGCCGAGTCTGAAAAAGGTTCATGTGGATCAGTGCTCTACCCTAATTGACAAACACAAATGAATGAATAAATAATAAAATAAATAAATAAGCCATGCTCGCATTAAGAAATAATTAACACTGCACACAAAGTAGCCAGGAAAAGAAAAAGGCAAATAGCCCCCTCAAAACTGTGAAATAACTATTACATCAAAACAAAAGCTACATATAAAATTAAAAAAGAACAAATGGAAAGAAGTTTTTCAGAGACAGTATAAAAAATTGACCCAGCCATTCAAAATACAGAAATAAATATTAAAGAAAACCAGCTAAAACAACATAATATATACTTCATGAAATATTATAACTATTCTCTGAACATGCAAATACAACATATGCACTTGTATTTCTCCCAGCCAGGCTAGCCTAAACAAATATACTAGAATAAAAGGAACGATCTTTGAAACTGTTTCACTCATGAGTCCTAGACATTGAATTTTATGAGGTCTTAACTCACCAATTTGTACAATTTCAGATCTCAGCTCGACAAAACAATCTTAAAGTAAACATTTTTTGCAGGGGTCAGGTCCTCTTACACCTCCCACACGAGCTTTATATATACACCAATTCCATGTTTGTACAAACACTGAAGAAAGGAGAAATTCCAAAAATAAAATAAATCAATGTTAGTGTAGAATTCAGAACTGTACTGGCAATGATGTGTCATGGGAAACAGCAGTCAGGAAATTCATCATCAGAGACATGAACTTGACCACAAGGAACTTTCCCAACTTCTCAGTCAATGTGATGTAGGGAAGTCCTTAAAAACTGACCTAAAAAATAAGAGGATTAACTTAACTCCTACCACATGAGCCAAAGAGCTGTAACCTTACATCTGATTAATATTACATTGTATAATCACAGTTTTACCCTAATGTCTTCTGATTAATTCAGCTCACACATTTATTCGGACAAGCAAAGTCCTTGTCTAAGCACTCCCAAATTAATGTTGCTGCTACCAGCTGTCATTGTACAGAGCTCAGAAATAGGCATTAACCGATTGCTGCTTACAAGCAATCACACTCTCTGTCTACAGAACCCCACATAATCTATCTTTCACCTGCTTGAGGAAATTAAACTGTAGCTTGGCCACAGAAATAAATTAAAACCTAAGCTAACCCAACATATAAAAAAGGTTACTTATTAACATGATTTGACACTTAATGGGCACAGTATTTTTTCATATGAAGGGTGGCGTAAGCCACAAAAAAAATTTAGGCTAGAAATGCCTTATGATTGCTGAAGTAATACTACGTGCCCATTTATTGAAAAAAAGTAATCTGCCATAGTACTTCTCCATGTCATATGTAGAAAAACTTCAGAATTAAAAGGGAAATCAAAACTCATCCACTTATAAAAAAAGTGATTTGGTATTATACATAACTGTGCTATAGCCATTACCTGCCAAGATACAAAAATAAGTGCCCACAACATGCATTGTGCTTATGGATTTGTGAGAGTAACGTGCAAGGTATTTCCTTAGTAGAACATTTATATGAGAGGGAACATATGCTTTATTGCAACCCTAAACAGCAAGTGTCTGAACATCAAAACAGGAAGGTGGAGGGCATTATGAACAGATCCAAATACCAGTCACTTTTGGCCCAAAACCTTCATGCATCTGCTAGAAAGCTGAAGATAAAGAGGAATTTCACCTTTCAGCATGACAATGACCCCAAACATACATCCAATCAACAAAAGAATGGCTTTTCCAGAAGAAAATTAAAAGTTTTGAAATGGCCCAGCCAAAGCCCAGACTTAAATGCAATAGAAAATCTGTGGGGTGACCTGAAGAGGGCTATGCACAAGAGAAGCACTTGCAATCTGACAGTTTGGAGTGCTTTTGCAAGGAAGAGTGGACAAATATTGCCAAGTCAAGATGTGCCATGCTGATAGACTCCTACCCAAGAAGACTGACTGTTGTAATTAAATCAAAAGGTGTTTCAACAAAGTATTAGTTTAAGGGTATGCACATTTACACAACCAGCTTATTGTACATTTTTTATTTTTTATATCTTTTTCCCCTAACAGATTTGTTTGTTTTTCTATTGAATTGTACAGGTATAGGTCACATTAAAGGTGGGAAAAGTTTTGAAATTATTTATTGTGGTGTCATTTTTATATCACAAAAACCTGGCATTTTAACAGGGGTGTGTACGCTTTTTACATCCACTGTATAGTTATATATAGTTATATATTTTGTGACCTTGGAAGTATCACTGTTTTGAGACTGTGACCACCCCAGGCTGATTCAGACATTTTAGTTTAGATTAAGCATCTGTTGACTAAATGACACAGAATTAATCTTATTGAATTTTTGCATGACATCTAGAACCTAGATGATACAAATTCCTTCCTTTCTTTCTTTCTTCTTAGCTCATTCCCTTTGGTCTTGCTATTTAAAGATATTCATGCTTACGCCGTTACACATACACACTTGTGCAAGAGTTTTAATACTTGTGTTGTACTTTGACCTAAGCACAGAAACACCTGCAGGTATTTTTTTAAAAAGTTGACAAATCCTAAAGCAACATGGATATGTAAAACGGAATAAGTTTACTCCCATGTGCTGATGGCATAGAATTACACAAATTTCAGCCTCTGGGCTCAGAAGTACAGAAACATAGACTGGTTCTCTTGCACAAGTGAGTTTCTGGTTCAGCTAACAATGAAGTCAGTTTCACATGAGTAATACATTTTATGTTGACCCAGATACCAACTAGCCTTTGCCTCAAGGTGTTCATACCAAAATGTTATTTGTAATAATCAGAACACATGTGGATGAGAGCAGAGATGCATTGTATTAATTTTTCCACAATGGGCATTCATCATACCTCTCAACTTCTTACAGCAATAAATCTGGACAAAGCCATAAATAAAAATGGGACAAAGGCCCAAAATAGGGTCATTTTTTAAATATTGCTCTTACAAACCTAGAAAGTTGATAGAATAACAGGTTGTGCTTTAGCATGAATTTTCTGAAGGGTATTACGTCTGAAATTCAAATGTCTCTCATTAGTTTCTAAATTTAATCTCTAATGATTTGCCATTAATTCGCCAGAAAATCACAATTTTATGAAAAATACACCAAAAATATGAGGCAGAAATCTGGACATTCTGCGAAAATCTGTACAGTTGAGAGGTATATTCACTGGAGGGTGGAGAGGCTATTTTACTTTTTATTACTTCTATAGACACATGATATTATAGAAAGTGTGAAGGAGTCCATCTCAGAAATTTCAAAAATTGATATGCTGTTTAGAGTTAATGCTTTTGTAAGGAACATGTAATATCTTCAGGATGACACAGCTTACACATACATAGAGGACATATTATTTGCACAGGATTCATTTTACTTTAGCATTGGAGTCTTGATGCAATCTTTTTTTTCTATTTTTTTCCTAATCATACTTTGCAAAGTCATTTGAAACTATAAAAATGGTTTGAATTAACAATCTGCATTCAAACTGGAACCTTAGTCCGAGAGACAGCCTTACAGAACTATCTGCAAATATATAGAGCTGAGTATACTTTTCTGTGTTATTCTGTATTATAGAGCTAAATTGTTTGCTTAGATATCTGTTATATTTATATATATATATAGATAGATAGAGAACAGTATATATTTTTTGGCTTTATAATTTGCACATTCCTCACATCTGTGCTGAAACTGTTTTTCCCCAACCCCCCTCCCAGTTCTTGGTTGTAGTTTAAATTTGGTGGCTTTTGCAGTGCCCGCCCCACTGTAGATTTGATCTAAGACACTCCCCAAGGCCCATCTCTTTACCGCATTCTACCTAATTAACCCTTTCTGCACTTGCTTTTAGTCCTTTTTAATTTAATTACATTTTTTCAAACTGTGTGTGGACTAATATTGCTACATATTCAAGTGTGCCAGCTTGCACTGCATGAGAATTGTATTTACTACTGCTTTTGCTACTTTTCTGAAAAAAAAGAAAAAAAAAATTCCATCTGCTTTTACTGTACTTGTGTTTCTTCCTACTTTATTTTGCTTTTGCATCATCTTAAAAGTACTCAGTTGTATTTATTACTGCTTGGTGTAACTCATTCTAAGCCTTTTAGTTTCAACACTTGGGCTTCAGACCAGTTGTTTTACATTGAGAGGGTTTGTGGTCTGCACTGTATTGGCAGAACAGGTAGCTTACATCCTTCTAAGTTGGGAACTGCTGATTGAGGGTTCAGTGTCTGTTATTCTAAAAGTGTATTAATTCTGGTTTAAGCACTTGGGCTTTCAGGCCAGTTATTTTACATTAAGAGGGTTCGTGGTCTGCACTCTTGTGGGAGGAGAGACTGAACTCTGCCCTTCTGAGCTGGGAATTTCTGGTTAAAGGCTTATAGTGCATGCATATCTGAACTGCTTCTTACAGAAATTGGTACACCTTGTTTGCTGTAGCATAGACTATATCCAGTCCTGCTGAATCTAGCTTTGTTTGTATAACTTGAGCACTAATCCAGGCATTCTTTAAAGTATTCAATTATATTTATTACTGCTTGGTAGTAACTTGATTAAAGTGTAGCTATCATTCTAAGTCTTTTGGATTAAGCACTTGGGCTTCAGACCAGTTGTTTTACATTAGGAAGGTTTGTGGCATGCACTGTGGTGGCAGGACAGGTAGCTTTCATCCTTCTAAGTTGGGAACTGCTGATTGAGAGCTCAGTGTCTGTTATTCCTAAAGTGTATTAGTTCTGGTTTATGCACTTGGGCTTCAGGCCAGTTATTTTACATTAAGAAGGTTCGTGGTCTGCACTCTTGTGGGAGGAGAGGCTGGACTCTGCCCTTCTGAGCTGGGAATTTCTGGTTAAAGGTTTATAGTGCCTGCATATTTGAACTGTTTCTTACTGAAATTGGTACACCTTGTTTGCTGTAGCATAGACTAGATCCAGGCCTGCTGAATCTAGCTTTATTTGTATGCTTGTTGTTTGTTTGCTTGTTATTTCCCTGAAACACTAATTCCACCTAAAACATGGCTTCTCAGTGCTTCTGTGGATCCCTAGTGATATCTGCATTGCTTACTGTACTTATTTCCTTGTTTCACTTAAAATAAAGTTACTGTTTGTCATTTTTGCATTTAAGTTACCTGTAACACATTGCACTTAAGTTACCTGGCACTTGCTCACTAAAGAAATTATATAAGTCAACACTAAAAATTAAAAGCACTACACCCTCACTCCCCATTGGCCCTTGTTTTCAATTATAAAGGAATTCCCAATATTATTCTAGCATGTCCAAAGGTCAGTTGTCAATCTCCTCTCCGGTCCAGCTGGTGAACCTGGGAATCTTGAGGCAATGTTACAACTGTCTCATGTACACAGACAACCCTCTCCTCCTCCCAACAAATTCCAACACATGTGAGAGATGCAACCATATAGCCAAACTGGAGGCTAAGCTCTCTCAACTCAGTACTGGCATAACCAGTCAGGAGGAGAAGGAAACCACACTCACTACAATTCCAGTCTCACATAGACCTACCACGACAGCAAACCAAACACATAATCACACAAAACATACTGAGGCTCTAAATAAAGATCTGCCTAAGAGCAGAGACCTCCAAAGCAGACACCCAAGCAACCGCTACCCCAAAACAAAACACGTGCAACACATATCTCACAAAGCCAGTGTGCCAAACAGTCACAGCCCTTAAGGCTAAACAACACACCTGATACACTTGTAATAGGTGACTCTATCGCCAGGCACACTGACGCCCCGCTCACCAGGCTGAACAAGGAGAAGGTCACGGTGAGCAGCCTGTCGGGTGCTAGGATCCGCCACATAACACAAGCACTCAGGTCACTCCAAGGCAAGTACAAATATGACTCAGTCATTGTCCATGTTGGTGTGAATGACCTGAGACATACCTCCCTGGACTACATGAAACAGAGACATAGAGGAGCTCTCTGAGCATGTAGCCCAGGCCGGTATGACCCTAACCTTGAGTAGCATCTTACCCTCACCAAGAATGATGCCACAATATGAAGACAAGATGATCAATTTCAACAATTGGCTTAAGTACTGGTGTCATTCAAAGGGGATCCAATGCCTGTCAGCCTGGGATGATATGCTCGACAAGCCACGATGCTTCGCTAGGGATGGCTTGCACCTGTCACCCCTGGGCTTTTGGATATTGGCAAAGGCTCTTGCTACCCCCATAGTGCCTTTTTTAGGCAAGGCTCAAAAGACAAACCCATCTCCATAGGTATCACAAGGGATAAGAAACTAAGAGTAATGCTATTCAACGCCAGAAGTCTAAACCTCAAGATGCACACACTTGAAACTCTCCTTAGCATGGAGAACATCGATATCTGTGCAGTAACAGAAACCTGGTTCAGGGCTCCCGAGAGCACCCCAGCACTGCCAGGTTATACCTCATACCATGCTTTTTGGCCCCAAAACTTGGACCGAACCACAAAAAGGGGGGGGTATCGATATTCATCAAAGATACCCACACCTCAGGTTGGTGGCAAAGCACGGAGCATCAGAGACTATCCATGTGCAACTAACAGTGGGTAAAACTGCCTTCCAGTTTATAGCCTGCTACAGACCATCCTCCCAAACACAGGAACCCCACTCGGCCTTCCTGAGAACACTGGAAAATATGAAGGTCTCTCCAAACACCATTATATTGGGCGACTTCAACTACCCAAACATAGACTGGGAGCATTACTCTAGCTACAACACCCTAGCCCAAAGGTGCCTAGAATTCATAAACTCAAATGCTATGGAACAACTTGTTACCACTTCCACAAGAGGGGAAAACATACAGGACCTGATCATCACCAACATGGGGACTCTATGCTCCAGACCAGAAGTGTATCCTTCACTGGTAAGATCAGACCATAAACTGATCTCAATGGATATTCACATCCCGACCCCACCCCCTGCCCAGAAAACCACAGTGAAAAATTTCTCTAAAGCAAATTTCACACTCCTCAAAACTGAGGAGGAATCCTTCAAAGCCCCCGGGCCTGTGGAAAATACGGCCCAGACCGCAGAATCCTTTATAAATGCATTCTATGAACACCTTCAGGAATGCATGGATCATGCAATCCCAAATAAAACCACGACCTAATCCTCCAAAGGCAGACGTCCTGTCTGGTGGACCCCAGCCATAAACAAATTATACAATAGAAGGAGGAAGCTACTACATGATAGAGCAAAATCCCAAAAAGGGAAGGCATCTCTGATAAGTATTAGCAAAAAACTAAGGGCACTCATAAAATCGTCTAAGGCCAGCTACGAGAGAAAAATTGCACAGGACACTAAGGATAACCACAAGGCTTTCTTTAGTTATGTTAGGAACCTGGGTGGGAATTCCCAGATATGCTCAGAATTAGTCCAAAATGACAAAAAATACACCAAACCCACAGACATTGCCAACATCCTAGCTGACAGGTTCAGCAAACTTCTCCCCCCACCAAAAGGGCAAATATCTATCCCAGCAGAGTGCTGCCCCTGACATCTCAGATGCTCAGGCAAGAGCCGCCCTCTCCAAAGCAAAAAACACAGCATCAATGGGACCAGACGGTGTCCCGGGCTGGGTCCTACATGAACTCCAAGAAGAGCTAAACCCAAACATAAAACTACTGTTCAATCTCAGCCTTACTACAGGATATGTACCCCAAGAGTGGCGTACAGCAACAGTGGTCCCTCTCCACAAAGGTGGTGCCTCAACAGACCCTGGAAACTATCGCCCCATAAGCCTGACAAGCTTGGTCTGCAAAGCTATGGAAAGGATCATCATGGACCTCATAAATAAAGATATTGGGGACCTACAGACACTGGATCCTACCCAGTTCGGCTTTGTTAAGGGCAGATCCTGCCTCTTAAACCTGGTCGACTTCTTTGAAACAGTCACCAAGGCCATTGACGAAGGCAAGGTGGTCCACACAGCCTACCTGGACCTCGCAAAAGCCTTCGATACAATACCCCACTCGGGCATTATAGATAAGCTCACCAGCTTAAATATAAACCCCTATGTCACTAGATGGGTTGCAAACTGGCTCAAGGACAGAACCCACATGGTTAGAATTGCTGGAGCCATGTCAGACTCCAAACCAGTTACAAGTGGCGTCCCACAAGGCTCAGTCCTGGGACCTCTCTTGTTCGGTATATATTTCTCAGAGGTACAGGCCAACACAGAAGGACTGTGGCTGACCAAGTTCGCAGATGACTGCAAACTGGGCGCCATAATCGACTCTCCAGCTGACACAAGCATCCTCCAAAAGGGCCTCATAGAAACAGACAACTGGTGCCAGAGCCATGGCCTCAAGCTAAAGCCAAAAGTGTATAGTCACCCCTTTGGCAAAACAAAGTGCCCACAAATTACCACATAGGTGGTAATCCATTAAGTACAGAAGAAGTAATTAGGGACCTGGGGACCCAAGTTGATAGCAATCTCTCATTTGACAACCACGTGGCCAAAGTGGTTAGAAAAACATTTTATAAAGCCCACCTAATCATGAAGGGATTCACAACTAGATTAGGGGAGGTCATCATGCCTCTTTACTCATCCCTCATCAGGCCCATAATTGAGTACAATGCCCCTTTTGGGATGTACCTTACCAAACACCTGCAGCAACTGGAAAGACCCCAAAAGTACCTCACCAAGAGGATCAAAGGGCTCAAACAGATGCCATATGCTGCCCAGTTAAAGAAACTCCAGCTCTACTCAGTGGCATACCGCCTGCTCAGAGGTGACCTGTACCTGACGTATAAGGCCATGTCCAACCCGAATTAAGGGACATGCTGCACCTCAAAAATCCAAATCCCATCGAGCTACACGCTCGAGAGACTTGAACCTCAGCACTGAAATAAATAGGACATGCTGGAGGGACAGATTCATAACCCAGAGGCTCCCTTCACTCTGGAATAAAATCCCAGTCCAGGTTAGGCAGAGATCCTCATTGACTCTCTTCAAGAGGAATCTTGATGAGTGGATGGGAGATTGTAGGTTTACCCCGGGTATCACTTCTGTGTCACTGTTAGACAGAGGCACAGTATACTAACCTTGAAAAAGGGCATAGCAAAATTAATTTAAAATTGATGGCAAAAGCCAAACACACTCTGGCTAGGCATATAAATGCCCTAGGGCAGAAAGCCTAGTATGAACCTATGAACCTATGAAAAGGAGACATTACTTTCAGCTGATGCCACTAAGTCTTAACAATTTACAATAATTTATCTATGTTTAAAAAATGATTAATACATTTTTCTGAGTGCTAGAGTAAAAAGGAGTCTGAAATTAAGGACTAACATGAACATACAAATCAGCAAAACTTGGGACTAGATTCTGTAGAGTTGGTGGAATCTGGTGCAGTATGCCAATATCAGCGGCAAAGGTGCAGATAACAATGTAATATGTAAATGTGCCATAGAGAACTCAGAATATCTCGGTGCACAAAGCAGTATCTCAGTAGTAATGGTGCACTGAACATTAACAGCAAGTAATCAGTAATTAATGCAAAATTGTGGCTAAAGTGTGATGTAATAAACTACATTTCTGAAAGAATCTCACTAGTCAAACATCCTGACAGTCTTAAATACATATCTATAATAGAATCTCTCCAGTAAGCTTAAGGACAACTATGGAATATCATCCTATCACCATAATTATAAAAAATGCTTGCTTTCACGTATGGATGCTTACAGATTCCAATGGAATCCATAAATTTTCTAATTAAAAATTAATAAAGGTGAAGGGCAATTATGGCCACATCACCACAGCTAACATTAGCCAACAATGGTTTTGGGACTTGTGGGGAACACAAGTAATGCACACACTCAAGGAAAGTGGGAAATAAAAAGAAGATGTGGCGTATGGGTGAAGAAGAGGGACACACAAGAGGGATGTTAAAAAAGGAAAATCAGAGGGAAAGTCAAAGCGGCATGGGCAAGGTTTTTTTTTTCTTTTTTATTTATTTTTTTTGCTCTATTTTCTATCTTTTTAAGAACAGAAGGAAAGGTAAAGATTGGGGAAAGAGGAGGAGAAGGCCATCTCAACAGGTACATTCATAGAACAAATATCGCAACACATGACAGACAAGGGTTAGAAAAAAAGCAGTAAGGATAGGTAAGTTTACAGATGGCACACTGCACAACATGGGCAATGGAAAGTCGTCATTCAGGATGGGGATGCATTCCAGCCATGGTGAAATGCAGAAAATGTATCTACCTATGCACTCTCACATTACCACATATTGCAAACTGTGTGACGGTCATACCTGGATGTGTATGGCCAATGGTAGATGTGTGTTGTAGGGTAATAAATAAGGATGATAGCACACATTGTATAAATAACTCCATATCCAAGTAGTCTGTCAGCAATGCAAGTTTAAGCCAAGCAACATTGCAGTTGAGCAAATACAGGTCCAAGAATGCTAAATGACTCCATCAGAGGACAGAACAGAATCTGCAATTTTATAGGGGGATCTAGGATCTGTCAGCATGAGAGGACATGGTCAACAGACCCAGTTGTTTTGCCAAGGATGGGCTGCATCTGTCCCCTCTTTGCTTTCTGATATTGGCTAAAACTTAATCCACCTCTTAGAGCCTTTTATAGATAATGTCAACAAGACAAAACTACCAGTGTAGCGAAAAAGTCACCAAGCAACCTTAATGTGTTACTACTCAATGCTTAAACAAAAAAATTCACACCCTTCAAGCTCTCCTCAGCTAGTCACAGATGAAATATATACAACAGTATAATATTGGTCTACATGCTTATGTGATTGCACCCCACATACTATTAATGTTAGACCACTCTGTTTCAGACTTGGTCCTGTAGAGGCTGAACAGCACCCATTTGTATAGCAGGCACTGTCCATGGGAACTGAATGCTTATAGGAAGACATCCATTTCAGCATGACTGAAATTGTCTGGCCTTTGCCATTCATCTTGCCTTCTAGCCTGCAGACAGCTATGAACATATAATTGCAGACCATGTGCTCTTTCTGCAACTGGTAGGATGGCAGCTGCAGAAATAGGGAAACAAAATTGTACTGTGGTATAGCGGAAAGAACAGCTATGGCCTTATGCCATACTATAGCAATAGGAACAGATATGGGAATATGTGCATGTGGTGCTTCACTGTCAAGTGGAGCTGGTGGTTGTATTTACTGTCATTTGTCAACCAATTGTATTGTGGGTTTCTAGGGTCCCTATTAGATCGACAAAAAAATCAAAATCTTGAACGGCTTAGAAGTCGAAAATGCTGTTCTTCGTAATCGCTATTGTGAGATTGCGGTACAGTGAAGATCAGAACATTTGCCCTTTCCTCACTGTAATGCGATCTCTGAGTTGGGATATATATTTAGTGGGGGGTATTGGGGGCACAGCCCCCCACAATAGCAATTTCGATTTCCTGCATTTACGCTCATATGAGCGTTCGAGATTTTGAAGTTTCGTTTATATAATATAGACCGGGTTTCAACAGGGAACTGATATGGGGTGAAGTTCTGCAACATCTTCTCAGGGTGCTTGCAGACTGCTTAGTGTGTTCCCATTTGTAAGAAAGACATTTATGTGTATGTATGTTAACATATGCATAGGGGACACACATATGCCATTCACCCGTAATGCAGGTAATGGAGCATATGAATGGAGCAATGGCTCGCACATTGTTCTGTTTTGTTATCTTAACACTTGTCACATTTTTCTGTTGTGACCCTTTTTCTGTCATTGCAAGCAGAATGAGATGTGAGCTGTGGCACTTACTGCAGGAGGCAAAAGAGGCTAGCAGCCTTCCATGCTTAATTGCATTCAGAACTGCTGACCCATGTTTTAAGTCCTTTGTCAGAATTTTTAATTTATTTATTTAAAATACATGTACTGGGTTAGAGTACTGATAATAAGTGATCAATTTCAGTGTTAGCTCAGGAGTGAAAAAAAGAAATAAGTCAAAATTACATTTAGTGAGGTAGCAGGGGAATAATAAAAATACACAACTATAAAATACCATTATCGGCAAACAAAATTGAAAAAAATGTATACAATTGTAATAAACATGATCTACAATAAATCAAGACAAGTCTTATTTAGAAAGTGATAATTACAGCTGCGTATTGCCTAAATGGGAATAATAGAATAACTGAGTGAAGTGAAGGATGTTGCAAAGAAAAAGGTATTACTCAAGAGTTTGTGAGAAGCTGGAAAGAGACATTATTGTAAGCAAATTATGTGAGTGAGATGTGTACGTTGGTGCAGTAGAACATACCGTATGTTTGACAGTAAGAGTGCTACTAGTAAGAGACAGAAAGGGTGATGCAGTTCATGTTAGATGGTATGGTTGAATGAGGGACAGTTGGTTGATGAAAGGAGGTGGGCCTTTAGTGGAGTCCCACGTTTAGGATGCATTCACTTATGGCAAACTTTCCCATTGTGTTTCTTCCATTCAGGTTCATGATATGCTCAACAGGAACTTGAGCTGTTATCTACTCCTTCTGAGGCTGTAGCCTAGGGGATGGTCTTGGTACTTCATGGACAGGTACCCAACACCATTAGTCAAGGTGGCCCAGCACCATTACCTAAGGAGGCCCAGATACAGTGGGTATAGGTGGTGGAGGTTGTGGTGGAGAGAGCATGGGTCATGTGTGTGACCTAGATTAAGAGCCTCCTGGAGTAGATTAATAATTCATCCACCTGGCTGGCCCCTATCAATAGCTCACCAGGGGAAGGGTGCAGCCCATACCACCAGCCAGCCAGATTCATCATCTTGTAATGGATTGTAGTAGTATCCCTTTGGCCCAGAGTGGCAGAATGGCACTATGCTGCTCTTACTCCATCCTTTCACCAGCCTGGTGTAATCCTTCCTACTGTGTTGTGCTTCATTCTGTGTGCGTTTATCAGAACCCCATCACCATTTGTCTGCCATCTGTTTGGCTGTTTCCATCCCACGTCTCCCCATTTTTATGGGGGGAGGCACATTCACTCATATTTATTTGTGCTGTTGAAGGTATGTGTGCATCTACCCTGCAGACCTACAAGTTACCCCCTTCCTATTCTTCTGTTTTCACCATTTTCTATCTTCCCCTCTCTCCATATGAAGAAAAAGAATGGGCTATCCCTACCAAAAACATATTTATTTGCCCTTCTCCCATCCTACACATGTAGTTGGTCCTTTTCTGTGTCTATTTGCTTGCTGCCTTCACCTTGTTCCTACTTGGCTGTATACTCCTTTCTTAATTTGTTCCTGTGACAGGTGTTTTTATACGTGGACAACTTAGCAAAGCTCTTGAAAATTCTACATGATTGTATAACTTTATACACTATTTTGTGCCATCCTGACAAGAGACATGCTATCGTCTGCATTATAGCATCTGTGCATGCTGCTTTATCCCCAGGTGTGAGGGTCTATGAAGTAACATGTTCAGTTCTTTTCAGATTCTGACAAGGTGGAGCATGGTCACTGTTTGGATTATGTGTTGTACTTGGGTGTCTGTTTTATTGCACTGATGTATGGTCTTGTGTATTTGCCTTGCTTCTCACTTATGTCCCTCAAAGTTTGCCTGTCTCATTTGGAATATACAGTTATTGCAGATGTTGCCGTACAGTGCTCCCTAGCATAACGTGCAAGAAATCTGGACAAAGCCTAAAATAATGGGGGACAAAGGCCCAAAAATAGGGGCAGATTTTAAATGTTGCTCTTATAAAATTAGAAAGTTAAAAAAGCAACCGATGTAAGAACACACAAACTCTATTTATTAAGCGCTTTTCGTCCAGCATAGTGGCTGGACTTCTTCAGATAAAAGAATCAGCTTCATAAACACTCTTAAATGTTTCAACAATCCAGTCAGTTTTAACATGCTTTATATATATTTTTTATTTTTAATAAGACTGCGGTGGTGGTGCTGCGGTAGCGTTGTCGCCTCACAGTAAGATGTTGTCCTGTTCAATTCTCAGCTACAGCGTCTTCTGTGTGGAGACATGTGTGAATGGGCGCACCTTTGTTGAAGGTTGTGCATCAGGGCCAGCAACTCGGCACGTAAAAATCTACTGCCAATCATTAGTGGACCGGAGTTTCGCTGTGGCGACCCCTAACCAGGAAAAGCCGAAAGACACAACAACAACACCAGGTATAAATACATTTACTGTTGATTGAGCAGTGAAGGATGAAGGTTTTTTATTTAGGGGGAGAATGTATTATATTGTTCTTTAGCTCTGTATTTTTAACTATGGTAGAACTTTTATCAAGTGATGTGTTAATTGAACATTGTTAAGAGGTTTAATTGAGACAGTGGTCACATGACTGGATTGTTGAAACATTTAAGAGTGTTTATGAAGTTGATTCTTTTATCTGAAGAAGTCCAGACACTGTGCTGGACGAAAAGCGCTTAATAAATAGAGTTTGTGGTGTTCTTACATCGGTTGCTTTTTTATGTTTATTCAGTTTGTGAAGTATGTTTTCATTTTCAAAATTAGAAAGTTGCTAGAACAACATAATTTTGTTGGTGTGCATTTTCTGAAGGATATGAAGTCTGAAACTTTAAATGTATGTTATTGTTTAGTGAATTCATTCCTCAGTGATTAGCCAGAAAACCACATATTTTATGAGGAACAGACCAAAAATATGAGGCAAAAAATCTGGACATTCTGCGCAAATCTGTACAGTTGAGAGGTATGCCCCCAAGCAGTGTAAGCCTTTCACATACAGGACATCTGTATGAATGGCCCATGTAAAGCCATGGGGTCAAATAAGACATGCAAATACAAAAATAAGAAGTACGTGATCCTGTTTCAAATTATAGCAGTTAGAGAAGCTAATTCACCTAATATTTTGGGTTGTGTGGCTTATGAACAACTAGAAATGGTAAAACAATTCACAGTCTGAATGCAGAGTGAGAGAATGTTTTCCTCTACACAGGAGTCATTTGCATTTCTGGGTAGAGCTGTAGTAGTGACATCCTTCATTACTGTGCTGATTTACTGACAGGCTTAGGAGGTTTACCAGGGGAATAATGCATACAAATGAGTCCTGATTTTATTTTGGATACACATGCTGTAAAGAAAATACCAGTAGCTTTCAGTTGTAGAAGTGAGTGAAAATTGAGTGAATGGAAAGCATGTCATTAAGAAGCAGTTAGGGACAACATAATGGGGTGAATAGTATGGTTACTGCTATACAGCAATACAAGATGAGTATTTGTGTTAATGCATAAAATCTGAATAAAATGATTTAAAGAGAACATTACCCTTTGCTTAGTGTTGAAGTTACCTCAGCAATTCCTAACATAAGTTGTTTTTATTAGTAAATACAAACCAGGGATTATGTAAATTTAAATGAAGAGAGTAACAAATTGTGTACATTTAATAAATTCACTGTTAGCAATGTACAGATTTCTTAGATTACATTTGGTATTTCACCTGCACCAGAGCTGTAACAGTGAGCTGTTGTGAAGGTTTAGATAGTGTTTCAAACATAACTGAGTATCTTAAATGTGGCATCAGACACAAGCCGCATGCTTGAGAGACTGATACAGGCACTGAATAGATTAAAGCATTGTAGTTTCACGCTAAATAAGTAAAATAAGACCAATCATATTTGGAAAGGGAAGGATCACATAATTCATTTCTGTTTAGTTAACGCAGGCATGTAGTACAGACAATGCAGCCTTTTATTTTAGACAGTGGCATTTGTATCAGTTTGCCTCTTTGAAATTAGTAATATGTATAGACATTCACTACATATTTGTTGAACATCATCAGATCTGAGCATAGTGAAACTTCTAAAACATGAAGAAAACAAATCTAAGATGACATCTTTTCTCAGATTAAAAAAACATTTTGCAAAGTAGTGGGAATGGAAATCAAGCTAGATGCAGGCAAAAAATCAGGCAGCAACAGAAAATACCTCCACCTCACCCCCATAAAAAAAGAAAGAAAAATAAAAGAAAGAATATAAAGAACAGGACCAGAAGAAAGGGAAAGAAAATTGGAAAGCCCACAATTATAGTTGCAAATATAGAGAATGGAACAACCATATGCTGATCAGGAGTTTACTATATGAATGGTAATGAGAGGTGAATTTAAACCAAAAAATGAAAGACTAGTAATGGCAACTGAAAATAACATTATTGGTTTAGTTAGTCTATAGAAAAAGTAGAAGATGTAGACAAACGCAGCATCCGTAGTACAGATACACAGTTCACATCTTGTTGCCAGGGTATGATATATTCACATGTGAGGATCTATGTACTGAAAGGCACAGCAATGGGGCAAAACTGTTGCATTGGAAATTGTGTAAAGTCTACAATATGCAGGTTTATGAAAAGCATCGGCACCATGAACAACAGTGAACTACTGAAAATGAAGTTCTGATCACCTGAGTTCATCCAGTACAAACAATTAAAGTAGAAGCAAGAGAAACAGATATAGTAGTCAAAGAAAAGGGTGCAAAAGTATAATTAACCACTGAAATAGTTACATGTTATGATTATAGTGTCTTGTGTACTGAGAGAAAAGAGGTCTTAAAAACAACATATGCAAGCAGAAACTAGAGCAAGATGGGATAAATACAGCCAGATAGTTTCAATAGTAATAGGAGCAATAGGGCTAACAAAGGACTTTCAAGCATAGTTAAATATGCTTCCAACACATGTAACTCCATATAAGCTGCAGAAGGAGAAAGTTCTGGGTACATTGTAGGCTCTTAGAGGAAATTTTTTGGCAAGTATCAGACTGAAGCAGTACTAATTTCATGACCTGGAATTGTACCCTGAGTCAGAAATGGGGTTCGTTACTGTCACAGTATTAGAAACCCAAAACATTTGGAGAAATTAATAAAGAGAATAATATAGTTATTTTCTGCTGTAATTAGTGTTATAGTAAAAGTTCTCTGTTTGAAGATGCCTTTTATCAGTGGTTAAAGGGTACTGCTATGTGGCCTTTATGGATGTCAGTTATGCTGTTATGTAGCCATATGGGAGAATGTTTTTTTTTTTTTTTTTTTGCAGAGTTCTCAATTGGACATTGGCAGCTCAGACTTAAATTTAGATATCATATCATGATGGTGGCGGTACTCAACGCTAGTATTTTAAATAGAAAGATGCCATAACGTGAAGCTATCCTGCAATTCAAACACATTTTTATTCATATAGTTATTGAGACATGTTTTCATGGTTTTGAAGCAGTGGCAACACTCACTCGGTCTCTCTCTCACTGTATATGTGTGTATACATATATATATATATATATATATATATATATATATATATATATATATATATATATTGTGTGTGTATATGTATGTGTGTATGTGTGTGTCTATGCGTATATTAATATATATGTATATGTGTGGATTCACTTTACAATGCCAAAATTCCAAATGATCGAATTTTATATGGCCGAGCCCATATGATCGAACTTTTGAAACCTCAACATCGTAAAATAAAAAAAAAAAAAAACAAAGAAAAAGCTTTCCCAGCATTATTGCAGGGGGGCAAGCACCCCTGCACCCCCCACACCCCCGCTATTTAAATATTCCAACTCCGAGATTGCATTATAGCAAGGAAAAGGGAAATCTCCCATTCTGCACTGTATGCAGATCTCCGTTCACAATGTTGAAATTACGAAAGTTCGATCATATGGTCTCTGCCATATGAAATTTGATCTTTCGGTATTTCGGCAGTGTGAAGTCTTCCCATATGTGTATGTGTGTGTGTGTGTGTGTGTGTGTGTGTGTGTGTGTGTGTGTGTGTGTATGTGTGTGTGTGTGTGTACTTTGCAAAGGATGGTGTGCACCTGTCACCCTAGGCTTTCAAATACTAGCTAAAACGTTATTCACCCTTTAGAGCCTGTTTTTGGCAATGCCAAATTGACAAACCTACCGACATAGCAAATAAAACCCAAATAAACCTAAATGTGTTACTGCTCAGTGCTAGGAGTCTAAACACAGGACTGCACACCCTACAAGCTCTCATCACTCTGAAGAGTATAGACATCTGTGCTGTTCCCAAGACAAGGTTTAAATCCACAGAAAGTACTCTGGCACTGCAAGGCTTCAGTGCCTTCCACATATTTAGACCATCAGCTGCACAGACGTCTGTATTAGCAATAAGCATAACTCTAGATTGGTTAAACAGGATGATGCTCTGGAATTTATCCATGCTCAAATTGCCATAGACAAAGCTCCATGTAATATCCAAGCAAGCTGTAGGTCACTATCTGTGTCCCTTGAATCCCATTGGTTGTACCTAGATCTGCTGGAGACACTCACTATTAAATCAAATACCCTATTCATGGGAGACTTTAACTATCCTCTATAGAATGAGAAACTTACACTGCATCATACTCACAGGCACAACAATTCCTGGACATTATTAACACAAGCACCCTTAACCAGATAGAGAAAAAATCCACCAGGGGTTCAAACATGCTCAACCCGGTAAACCGTATATGAGATAGTGCTCCCCCCATGTCACACCCTCACTGGTGATGTCAAACCACAAAGCTGTCTCCTTTGAAATAAATATATACTCAGTAACCCCAAGCAAACCCTGCAGCAGTTAAGAATTATTTCAAATCAAACTACTATAGTTTGTGAAAATTCATGGTCTCTTCCAACCTTGAGTTCACAGCAACCTATGCAGAATTTTTTTACACAGACCCTGTGCAACTATGTAAATTGCTTTATAGAGGCTGCTGTACCTACTAGAAGTAAGCCCTAAACAAACTTAAAACAAACCACACTGGTGGAATCTTAACCTTAGTAGAGTGTATAACAAAAGAGAAAAAGTCATAGCTAAAATCAGGAAAAGCAACTCTCATAATGATAGGAGGTCTCTAATTAAACTAAACATGAAACAAAATAGGACTAATTAAGTCCAACAAGGCCAGTTAAGAAGTCAGAATAGCCTCACAGGCTAAATAGAACCATAATACCTTCTACACCTATGTCCAAAATCTCAAAGGCAACACACATTAGTGTGTCGAACTGGTGGTCAGTTATTTCCGTTTCACTGCGCAGTGTGACATGGTGAATTTGCTGGCTGACAAATTCAGCTCAGACTTTACTCCTCACTCTCCCCCTGCTTCACCCTAGAAATACTTACTTGAATAACCCCCCAACTATTAGCAGGGAGCAGGTCCTGGTGGTGGTTCCCAAGGCCCAAAACACAGACTCAGTGGGCCCAGACTATATTGTAGGACGCTTTCTAAATAGCTTGAGACATGAACTATCAGGTCCACTTGAGTCACTTTTCAATCCTTGCCTCAAAACAGACTTTGTACCATGAAATTGGAGGACTGCAACAGTTAGCTCACTTCACAGGGTGGACCATCAAATGACATTAGTCTGACTAGACTAATATGCAAAGCCTCAGAAAGAATTATCATGGAAATGATAAACAAAGACATAGGCAGCCTTCAGACACTGAACCCTACCCAGGTTTGCTTTGTCAAGGGAAAGTCATGCCTACTAAACCTAGTGGACTTTTTTGAAAAGGTCATCAAGCCAAAGGATGAGGGGAAAACGGTACATACTGCCAACCTTGACCTATCTAAGGCATTCGATACAATATCTCACTCAGTTATAGTTACGAAACTCACTGAACTGGGCATAAACCCATACATAACTCTCTGGATTGCCAGGTGGCTAACAGACAGGACCTGAGAATCCATGATTGGTGAGACCACCTTCACCAAGATACCAGTGATGGGGGAGTACCTTAGGGCTCCATGATGGCACTGCTGCTATTTGGCATCTACCTCTTGGAGGTAAAAGCTAATGTCAAAGGCCTTTGGCTGACCAAGTTCACAGAAGACTGCAGTTTGGGAGCTACTATTGATTTCTCCCTATGACACAAACATCTTACAGGAGGTTTAACACAGACAATTGACTGGTGCCAAAGTCACGGATTAAAATTCAATGCCTAACTAACATAGCCCCTCTTAATAAACACCCATGATACATAGAGACACTATTGGGTTGGGTTGCATAGCTAGGATTATAAAGGCCCTGGTGGTTGTTAACCTAGTATATACCTATGAAACTGTCAACCTATGAAACTGCAACCATACATGTGAAAGGCAAACACCCAAGCACAGTGACAAACAGGAGTACTGCAGCAAAGTGGCAAAATGGCTGCTAAATAACGAAATAGGTGTACACAACCCAATCAAACGTGTAATGAAATGAATATATATGACACATATATGCCATGTCAAATGCAACACAAAGGTATAGACATATATGTATGGCTGTCACCTTGCTGGAATGCATCCTTCAGTCCACTTTCCCTCCATATGGCAGCATCATGGACACTTCCAGGGTGTGTTGCCATGAGGTTTGTTATGCGGCCATCTACAGCATACAGACAAACTGGCAGATCAGGGATGGTCAGCCCTTCCTGTTTATATATTGGTTTGCTTCCAGATGTATTGGTATCTTGATAGGGATGTGTGTGCAATTTATTGCACTGAGCACATAGGGGAAGTTTGAAGTTTGTAATGCTGTAGAACTGGTGCATTACAATTCTCTGCTCCATGGGTGTGGAAAGAAAGTGGATGCAGTTATCCATATTGCTGCACGTTGTTTCCAGGAATTTTTCCAGGATATGACTGGTGGCTGTCTGTGACACTCCCACAGAATCTAATATGTGTCTCTGGAATGTCCCATATACAAGTACACCCAGGCTGAGACACACACCAGTTTCAAGGGTGATGGGGTTTTCTCACAGGGTATGCACAAGTGTGTGGGGAACAGATTATACAGACAGCCTGCACCAGATATCTGTCTAGGCAGTACCTGTCAGTTATTTGCTGTTTTGACAACTGGTTTAGTTGCAGCCTTATTCTGACTCTAGTTGTCTGCCTTCTAGGGCACACAGCCACACCTTCATCCATGGCTTGTATGACTGCAACCTGTTTATGTTCATTAATTGTAGGTTGCATTTTTCTTTTCTTTTTTATTTTTGGTATTTTTATGGAATACAGCAGAAACCATAGGAGTATGTTCTATTCCTTGTTAGCCAAATGGCATACACTGAGGATTTTGGAAACAGAATTGGAATTGTAGTTTGCCACATTTAACTTGTGTTGGGTGCACCCAATGTGTTTTGGAATTAGATGGACATGCTCAGAATCCATAATTATACTATGCTGTTTAGCTAAGTACTCAGATTGCATCGGTCCCTTGGTGGCTGAGATGTATAGTTTTGCACCACTTCTGCTGAATTTATAGCATATATAATAAAGCTATAAACAGGTTTCCATCTGCTATTGCATGACTGAATTTTGGAAAAGATGCTGGTAAAACATGAGTACTTTGAAACATGAAACTAGTGATGCTGATGCAAATGTAGTATTGTCATGATACCTGACATTACACAGCCATCCTATACTTGCAGTCCATATAATTGACAAAGCATTTAGAATATATATATATATATATATATATATATATATATATATATATATATATATATATGTGTCTGTGTGTGTGTGTGTGTGTGTGTGTGTGTGTGTGTATATATATATATATATATATATATATAGATATGTATATATATATATATATATATATATATATATATATATATATATATATATATATATATATATACCCAGTAGAGTGAACGCTGGAAATAGCGAAGCTGCAGAACAACGAATACTTTCCTAAAAGTATTCAGTGGTCCGTTTCTGCAGCTTTGCTATTTCCTCAACTGTGGAGCAAAGGTTACGGACCGGGTTAAGGTAAGTGTGCGAACGAAGGTGAGTGTGCGATTGGGCACAGGTTAGGTGAGTTAGGGTTAGGGCGCTGGTCAGGTAAGTGTGCAACTGTGTGGACTTGAGGGTTAGGGTGGGGTAGGTGAGTTAGGGTTAGGGAGTGGGTAAGGTGAGTGTGTGACAGTGATGGACCTTAGGGTTAGGGTGGATAGCTAGTGGTATACGTATGGTTTAGTGTAGGGTTTTGTGAAGTGCGTATGTGTGTGTGTGTGTGTGTGTGTGTGTGTGGATTATTTATTTTGGTGTGCTTGTGTTGAGTGCATGTTTGTCGGAACAGCAAATTTTTTCCCTGGGAAAAAATTTGCTATTCTGACTGTTCGGTATTCTGATGTTTTGTTCTACTGGGTTTGATATTATAACATTCAAAGTTGTAAGACTTCAATGTTATGATATAGACCCTATATTTTTTTTTTTTTTTTTTTCCCTGTAAACAAATGTTAAATAAAATAAAATAAATAAATCCTCTTGCGTTCATGTGGGTTTCCTCCAGGTGCTCCGGTTTCCTCCCACTTTAAAAAGACAACTCCCCTGCATGGAAAACTATACCAACACCTTTGCCCAATGGTTCTTGGAATTCATAAATTCCAACGTCCTGGATCAACTAATCCATAGTCCCACCAGGAGCTCCAGTATCCTAGACCTGGTCATTACCAACATGGGAAATCTATGCTCCACACCTATGGTCACCCCCTCGTTGGTCAGGTCTGACCATAAGCTAATCACCCTTAACATTCACATCCCACCCCCATCCCCCATTAAGAAAACATCCATAAAAAACTTCTCCAAACCCAACTTCATGCTACTCAAGTCAGAACTGACAAACTTTATGACACCCATGCAGACGGGAACTGAAAGTTCGACTGCTGAATCCTAAGCTAAAGCACTGTATGAGCACATTCACTCATGCATGAATCGTGCCATCCCAAATAGAACCAAGATGCTGTCCTCCAAAAAAGGAAGCTAATCTGGGGTCCCCTGCCATAAACAAACTTTACAACAAAAGGAAGAAACTGTTGCAGAAAAGAAGAAAATCCCAGGATGCAAAAAACTCACTTACCAGCCTCAGTAAGAAGCTGAGATCCCTTATAAAATTCTCCAAAGCTAGTTATGAAAATAAAATTGCCAAAGATTCCAAAGACAACCACAAGGCATTTTATAACTATGTCAAAAATCTAAATGGCAATGCTCAGATCTGCTCTGAGCTACAACAGAATGGCATTAAACATACTGATCCCAAGGATATTGCCAATATCCTGGCAGATTGATTCAGTGCCAACTTCACTCCCCTCTCACCCCCTAAATGTCCCATCTCAATACCGGAAGACTGCCAAATTCTGGTAATAACGGCCACACAGGTAAAAAACACACGCTCCAAAGCTAAGAATAAAGCATCCATGGGACCCAAATGACATCTTGGGCTGTGTACTACATGAACTACAAAATGAACTGGCACCTCACCTAAGTGTCATGTTTAATCATAGCCTCATTTCAGGGTTCATGACCACTGAGTGGTGCACAGCTACAGTTATCCCACTCCACAAGGGGGGATCCACCTTGGATCCCGGGAACTACCACTCCATCAAGTCTGACGAGCCTGATCTGCAAGGCCATGGAACGTATTATCATGGAACTTATAAACAAAGACAATGGCAACCTTCAAACACTGGACCCCAACCAGTTTGGGTTTGTGAAGGGCCAATCTTATCTCCTGAACCTGATTGACTTTTTTGAATCAGTCTCCAGAGCTGTGGACGAGGGTAAGGCAGTCCACACAGCCTATCTGGACCTCACCAAGGCCTTTGACACCATCCCCCACTCTGGAATCATAGATAAACTTACTAAGCTGGGCATTAATCCCTACATCACTCGATGGGTTGCCAACTGGCTTACTGACAGAACCCACACTGTAAAAGTAGCCAACTCCAAATCCAGCTCCAGACAAGTGACAAGTAGAGTACCTCACGGTTCTGTCCTGGGACCACTCTTGTTTGGCATCTACTTCTCTAAAGTACAGGCCAACACTAAGGGAATCTGGCTAACAAAGTTTGCAGATGACTGCAAACTGGGAGCCATTATTGAATCCCCAAATGATGTGGATACTCTACAAAAGGACCTTACAGAAACAGATGCTTGGTGCCAGAGCCATGGGCTCAATCTCAATGCCATGAAATGTATAGTTATCCCCTTTGGGAAAAAAACATGAACCCGTGAATTACCACATAGGTGGCAGTACGCTAAACACCAAAAGTGTGATAAGAGACTTAGGGATACAGGTGGACAGTAGCCTCACTTTCGATAAGCACATCGCCACAACAGTCAGGAAATTCTTCTATGTGGCACACCTCATCACCAAGGGCTTTTCAACCAGAAAAAAAGAGGTCATTGTCCTACTGTACTCATCCCTCATTAGACCCATTATAGAATACAATGCCCCATTTGGTATGTACCTCTAAAGACATCTGCAACAACTGGAAAGGCCACAGAAATACCTCACTAAAAGAATCACAAGCCTAAAGCAGCTGCCCTACGCTGACCTTCTTAAAAAACTCCAGCTATACTCTGTCGCATATCGTCTACTCAGAGGTGATCTCTGCTTAACATACAAGGCTATGTCAAATCCAGAGCTGTTGGACATGCTACACTTAAAGAAATCCCAATCCCTCAGAGCCACAAGCTCCAGGGATCTAAACCTTGTCATCACAATAAACAAAACATGCTGGAGGGATAGGTTCCTGACCCAGAGACTCCCCAGACTCTGGAACAGACTGCCCATACATGTCAAGCAGAGCGCCTCTTTGGCCCTCTTCAAAAGGAACCTTGACGATTGGATGGGAGAAAGGAAATTCACCCCGCGGATCATGTCAGTTGCCCTACTAGACAGGGGTCCAGGGAAGTAAATAGTGTGGGAAGAAATAGCCAGGGAATTGTTATGGCTAGGCTTGTATAGGCCCTAGGGCCGATAGCCTAGTACCAACCTATGAACCAATGAACCTATGAACATGCATTTAGAGCGTTTCTCCCTGGGCCTCCAGTGAAAAAATGGCTTTGTTCCAAGTCGGACTTTCCCAGTAAACAAATGTTAAATAAATATTTATTTATTGGAGCGGGGGATGGCTTTTAATGCTCCTATGTATTAACAGTCCACTGTTTAACTTTGGCTTGAGGTAGAACAGGAAAATATTACATATTTAAGTGCAACTTTGTCCACATAACACAACTGAAAAATAGACATATAACATAAAAGCATTAAGGCAAGCTTTAATGTTAAAGTATTTTCTCAGGTTCTAACAAAAATGGCATTTTTAAGTGTAAATTTTGCAACTCTTGTAGGTAGATAGCTAAAGGAAGACATTATTATAGTCCAGTAACAAATGCATCATATCTATAATGGACTTTTTTTGCATGCAGTTCTGATTATGTGGTTTGGTTTAAAGTGGAACAGGAAAATATTTGGTCTGCCAGTCCATCTTTGCCCAAGTAATATAGTAAACAATTTTACTTTTAAGTGTGACTCTTACAATTGTTGTATATAGGTACTCAGCTAACATAACACAGTATTAAAAGTTCAGTGAGAAAAAAAAATATTCACCAATGGAATTTGTTACATGCATTCCTGATTATGTGGATTGCATACCAAAATGCCACTGATGCAGTGTCCTACATAAGGTAAAACTGAGAAAAAGTGAATATATTTGTACTATAAGGCTAATAAATACTTGTAGCACTCTACACAGACATTCAAAACAGGAAAGTTAGTTTTATTCATTAGATCAAATGCCAAATGGTACATAATAATACCTGTCCTCCAGAAATCAATGATTATATTAACTTTAGATGTGTGTCAAAAGTAAAGCTATAATCATTTTGTTTTTTTTTTCATTCTGCAAGTTAAGTTTATTCAGAATCATCAATTATAACTTAAAAAAACTTATCATCACCTAAAAAGAAAACATATATGAACTTTGAAATAGAAACATTGCAAACAACTAACAAGTATATCAAATAACTCTAATGTAATTTCATAATCTACTATTGTGAATCTTGGATCATTAAGCTTTTAATAAGTGTATAACAGTGATCTAAGTGAGTTTGTTGTGATTCAGAAGGTATTTGAACCATGAATTTTAAAGTGACTATGGCTGGTGATGTGACAAAATTGCCATTATTGTTTTAATAAGTGAACACATGCAGTAATATGTTATTTTTTGTTTTCCTTTACTGTTTTGGATGAATGATGATGGACATTATGGGATATTATCCTCATGCTATGTTCATATACATAATTTGCATATTGAGATAGATTATTTCTAAAAGCTTTATATGCTGGTATTTAACTTTTAAGTGGTACAAACATTTATAGAAGTAACTCATGTTTAAAGAAGTATGGAATGGTAATTCTGTGTGAGCACTGATACATTGTGATGCAAAATTTCTGTTTTTTTCTTAATTTTTTTCTTAATCCCTTACAAAAACAAATTAATGCTCAGGGATAATGCATAACCAAAACATTTATACACAGTGCCAACTTATTATCTTTACCATCATGCACAATATATTAACATCATGTTTTAGGATCTTCTCACAAATTAATTTACTTTTACCTGATGATAGGCTCATAAGTCTGGCACCTCACAGCCAATCATATTTTGCAACAAAACCATCAAGCTCCATGATTCTTACTGCACACATAACATCCCCCAAAGTATATAGACTCCTCTAAAACAGATCCCTCCTCTACAATCATAACTATTACCCCCTTCACTTATTGAGTCCTCATCCCTGTATCCTAGTGCACCAACCTCTCCTCCTTCTTTACTTCACCACTATTTCTCTCTCACTTTATAGCCCCCCTTCTCTATCTACACAGGTTTCCACCTCTTATCATTTTATACATTATCTGTTCATAAAAACTATTTACAAGCCTGCCTCACTCATTCATCAATTATTTTTATACCTAACCTACTAAAATCACTGCTAATTCCTTCCACCCCCTTGCAGTCGCATTTTATACCTATCCCACCTTACACTGACGTTCTGTCCTCTCTTTCCTACTCTAAGTAGGCTTACCTTTCTCTACTCCAAATAAATAAAATAGCCATGTTTCCTCTACTTCTTTGGCATGTATTTCAGGCCAAACCTTTATTCCTACCTTCCACAGTTTCATCTATTTATTACAGTACCACCACATATACAAATTATCAACATCTTCTTCGCCACACTTACAGCATACTGCTTCTTATCACCCTCTCTCCTCTTTTAACTTCTTTGGCATCCTATACAAATGATGTAATAATCTTAGTTGTAAATCATATATGGGTCTTACTCCCCTTAACTTCTTTGGTATTCATCAGCACTCTTTCTGTATTTCACTCTTATTTTAGCTCCAATTTTTCCTACCTCATATATCACTTAATGTCTTCATTCCCAGCAATGCCTTCCTTTCCTGGAGCAAATATTTAACTACATTCTAACCCTTTCCCTTATCTTAGCTCAGTTCTTCACAATCATCTCCTGCAACACTGAGTAAACTCTCAATCACAAGTATTTCTCCCCTCCCTTTGAGGCTCACCAGCCTCACCACACTACCTACCAACCCTTCTAATCATAATTACTATGGAATTCTCAGAATGGATGCAGAACCTTCATTCCCTGTTCTTTTAAAGCTCTCTAAGATCCCAGGCAGCATCCTTTTCACATCCTCTAATAATACTTTACTGAAATTTTCAAACAATTTTATACTACTAAGCATCCCCCATGTCCCTGTACTTAATTCAGTCTTATTTGACATACCACCATTAGACAAAATTATAATCCAGGGAGCACTCTAAAGCACCCTCACTCCTTTCAGATGAATCCCTTCCCCAAGGACCTGCAGAAGCACTTCAAATATAAATTGATAAGTTATGATATTGACATATTTTTATATGTTCATTTTAACAGTTCATACCTTCCATAGACTCTTCCTTTCTTCTTATGCTATGAAGTTAAGCAATAATCTCCAATGATACAAGAATGATGTCCTTTTACATAATTCCCACCTGAGCCTAGTCTATCAATTTCAGTAGTTTTTGTGACATTTTAACCACTAGCACTCTTCTGAATAATTTAGCATGAGGATTACATAATGGTATTGTCCTAAAACTGACCAGGTCTGCTGAGCCCCATTTACTTTAGGCAAAACTATCACTGATGTTTCATTCATATAGCTTAGAACCCTCATGATTAGGTAACTATACTTAAAACCTCCACCAGAGTTTCCTTAATCTGTAATCATCATTTTCTAACATCCATCAGAAAGCTATCTGGTCCTTCTACTCTCTCTCCCCATCTCTCTCTTTCTCTATTTTCATGTACCATATTGGAGCCATTACTTTCATCATCTTCTTTATCACCCTCCATCAAAGAATTAACTTCCCATTTCCCGGAACATGTCTTCCAATCCCAAACTTTCTTTTATAAACTATGATAATATATTCCAAATGCTACTAAAATGTCTTTACTCTCAAGCTCTTTAATAGCCCTAAGCCAGGTTTTCATCTTCTATTCTATTATCATCTACATAAGTACTTTCAGTTCTACTTTCCCCATCACCCACTACCTGATCCTCTTCCACCATAATTCAGCTTGACTTTGAATTACATTCAAAATTTTTAATTCACCCTTTAGATTCTTAAACCGCCAATTCCTTTCTCATATCATACTTGACCAATCTTTCCTTAAACCTTTCAAGCTCTTTTTCACCCACTTGAATTCTGCATATTCAGTTCCTGCTGACAATATCCAAAACATATTATCCCCCCCTCCAAACTGCCTTTTCCCATTGCCTAATAACGTCCACTCTGTCAGTCTCCATATTCCATGCTAATATGTAACTAAACATCTTGTTGTCAAAAATGTGACTAATATTTCTTCATTTTTAGGGTTCCATTGTCACTCTTGACATTTCTACCCCTCTAACCATTATCACAATATTATAATCCCAAGGTCTGATATAATTTGCTCCAATACATTCACCACTACAGCTCCAGAGCAGTGATCATATCCAGTAAAATTGTATTCTATCTGCTTACCTGTTTACATTTAACTCTAGAAAAGGTTAACTATCCTCTGTTCCTCCATTTTTCTTGCCATATATCCATTAGACCAAGCTCTTCCATTCCATTATGTAACCCTTCTACACTTATCAAGGAAACTTCACTGCCCTATATAACTTGTCTAGCATGGGATCCAAAGCCATCTTAAAATCCCCACTAAATATTACTCTAGGACCCCCTTCCAACAACTTCTGTATAGCAATCCAGCACTTCCCTAGCACTGCTTTCATATCGTAATTCAGCCCATACAACACTGGAAGACCATTCCCTGTCCCTCCTATATGCATCTGACTAATATTCACCTTTCCTGCATGTCTATTAAACACTTCTTTTACTCCCAATCCAAATCAGATTTTATCTTTTTTTATGTCATTATTTTATTTGAAGTTCATTAACTGGGTTAGAGGACTAGTACAAGACCATTTTCAGCCTTCAGGCCATAAGTTGCTACAATGTATATGGTAACTGTACAATTTGCAGTTAAACGTCAACAACCAGAAGTATAAGGTCACAGACATAGCAAGCAAAATATAACTGTGTACTAAACAGATTAATAGTGTAACAGCAAGTGTTAGATATGGTTAAATTTGTACTTCACCAGTATGTAATTAGATTTAACCAGTGACCTAAAAACAAGAGTTTTTGTATTCATTTTAAGGTGTGCCTTTATTTGTTCTTTAAAATGACAGAGATCTTGCAAGGGAGTAATCTGGGTTGGAAGGCTATTATGAGAGTCTGGTGCAAACCTGAAGAAAGATTTTTATAGATAACAAGACAGAAATGAGGCCTGTGCTACTAATGTGAAGCATGAGAAGTTTCTTACAGTATTAGCTTATTGACCAAGTGTGGATGGTATTTATTATTGATGAGTCAAAGGCAAGCATGTTTAGTAGCTAGAATGACCTAGCTGAGACTGGCAGCCATTAGCCTTTAGAAAACAGTGGTAAGAGGATGCTCACTAGGGCTGATCACATGACTAAATCTAAGAATTTAATTTACCCATAATTAGAAGAGAAGTGTTATACTGACCTGACATTGAGGCACAGTTCTTATAACTGGGTTATTAATTCCTCTAGTATTCCACATCACCCTTTGAACTCTCTGTCTATCCCCAAAGCCATGTCCTACTTTGAAACCCCTGCATTATACCTTTGGATCTAGATCCACAAGATTCTTATCTGATTCAAGCAGATCACTTACACCACACCAATCAGTAGTGAGAGTTCTTGGCTGCCACTGGTCGTCTCCACAACTACAGCAGATATAATCCTGCTCCTTCCTAAAAATCCTACCTTTCTCTTTACTTTTCAACTGTACTTACAAACGTACAACACCCAGGCTATCCTACTCACCTCACTCCCATCTCCACCTTCCTTCCTTCCCTTTGCTTTAAGTTTTAGCCTTATATAGGGCTCTTCCCTGAACATCCAACTTCTTACCCAATCCATCATGCATCCATTTACCTCTCACCATCTCTGCCATACTCTCCATTTTCCTAAACATCCACTATATAACTCAGCCATGATACACTGATGACTTGCTAAATGTCTCTTCCACTGTTATGGAAGAGATCTCAAACCAATCTAATCTCAAAAATTTACTCTGTCCCAAAGTATTTGGCTGTTGTAAGTGGTACAAGACCCAAAAAATATCTAATCTCTGACTATGTCCCATTGCATTACTACAAAGGTAATTTACAAATTATGAATAACTAAATACATCAACCTCTTTACCTAACCTAGAGTTCACACTGTTAAATGTCCAACAACAGATAAAAACAAATAATCATATTGATCAACTTGTAAATAACTCCTTAGACTTGCATCTTACCAGACTAATTTGTTTCTCATAACTGAATCCCCAGTAGCTTGCATATCCCATCTAATTAAATTAGCTTATGTACAAAACACATTTATTGTATGACATCATATTATTTTTAATTATATAGCTACCCATCATGTAATTTTACATAACATATAAAAAAGCTCCTTAACTACGTACCTATTTAAAAAGAGTAGAAAACGGTCAAAACTCGCTTAGACCTTTGCACATATCTCAATTCATGGTCAACAATAGTCACAGGTATACAATAAAACAAAAGTACTATTAGCCTTATCACACACATACTTCATATATGTCAAACCTTCCCCTCTGTCTATGCATGTGACTTGCATTTGCCTTCTCACTGTTAAAGACTGTACATTCATTAGTAACATACACATATACTTATCCACTGTGACAAGATAAACAGACAATTTAAGCTTAATCTAAGATGCAGTTGAAAATACTGCATATATCAAAATGGTCATTCCTAGATGTTCTTCATCTCACATTGCTGCAGTCCTTACACTAGGGTATACCGCTGTCCTCGGTCGGCCCGAATACCAAAGTATATGGCTGACGTCGGTCAAGGCGCATTAAACTGACGCCAGGACGTCAGGGTATAAATGCGCATGACCGACGTCATATCCTCAGTCTTTTTTGCCGCGTGGTCCGATGCAGAAGCAAAGTTGCGAGTGCGGGTTGGCGTCCTGAGATTTTCTGAAACCGGAGTTTCAGACCGAATCAAAGTTGGCTAAGTACCCCGTTGGGGAATATTTTGGTTTTTTCTTGCCTCAGTATTTTACCGGATGTCAGAAAAAGTAAATAACTGTATTTCTTGTGGGAAGCAGATACCACATAGCCATTACCATAACTTGTGTATACCTTGTTTAGGGCCTGAGCACGACGTTGTTGGGTGTCCCTCTTGTGCTAGGTTTAACAAGCGTACTATAAAGAGGAGATTAGATTGTGCCAGGTTAGTCTTCGGGAAGCGGTGCAACTACAAAATGCCGTCGGATGCTCCGATGCCCGCTTCGTCGAAGAAATGCAAGGACAAGGCACCTAGGCCTAGGTTAGAAGAACCGTCCGTCCCGGACGTCGGTTCTTTAGAAGGCTCGGTTGAGCCGGAGGTTCAAACAGAAGTTTCTTTAGAGTCCCAGGGAGAGACTTTATTATTACAGGATGTGTCTTCTCAGGAGGTAGGCCAGGCTGAAGGGGCTTCTCAGGTAACTGTCCTCCCCTCACTGCCTAAAGTGGTTAGGCCTTCACCTACTGTTACCAAGGCTTCTTCCAGGGGCAGGCCAGGTTTAGCTGCAGCAGGTGTCTCTCCTAGTACTTCAGGCCCTGTGCCCAAGAGACATATGCTTAGGATGGCTGAAGATTTAATTACTATGATTAGGGGTTCTATGCCCCCTCCTGACAAAAGGCCTAGGGTGGATCCTGAACTGGGGAATTTTGAGCAGGATTCTGATACTTCAGAGTCTTCGGCTGAAGATTTGCAGGAGTTTTCTCCTTATTCTGATTCGGATGTGGAGGACACTACTCCTACTGCTTCGCCTCCTGAGGATTTTTCATTCTCAGAGACTCTCCATTCCATGAGGGAGCATTTTAAATGGGAAGGTCAGGATTTCTCTGATTCCAGGAAAAGACTTAGGGAATTTTTGTTTTTACCCCAGCATAGGCCTTTAGCTATACCTCCTGTTCTTACTGTGGTGGAGGATGTTTTTGCAGAGGCTTCTCTTAATCCTGATTCTTTACCTCCCGCTCCTGTTAAGCCGGACAGGTACTATAGGGTGCCTGAAGCTCATAAGTATCTTTTTAAAAGCCCTAGGGCTGATCCAGAGACTGTTACTCAGGGACCTAAAGGGGTTAAGGCTTCTGTTGTTAAAAATCCGGTTCCTCCGGATAAGGAGGCAAGGGCTTTAGACAGATGGGGAAAGAAAGTTTATACTTCTTCAACTTTAGCCATGAGGGCTTTGAATTGTCAATTCCACATGCTGAGATATCAAAACTATCTTCTTTCACAATTAAAGTCTAAGGTAGATGCTCTGGCAGAAGGTATTGAATGTAAGGAGTTACAAGATCTAGTACATGTTTCTGAACAGGTGGGTAAGCATTCCTTACAATGTGGTTTTGATGCTGTACAGGCCTCTTCGAGGGTGGCTGCCACGGTTCTGTCCTACAGGCACGCCTGGCTAAGGGATCAGAATTTAGCTGAGCATGTTAAGACAAGGATCTTGGATGCCCTTTGCAATCTGATGTGTTGTTTGGTTCTCCTGTTGAACCCGTTTTGAACAAAATGGAAGACACAGCTAAGGCTATGCACACTGTTAAAGATTTTTTGCAGGTTCAGCCTCCAAAGTTTAGTAGAAATTGGCCAAGCAAGGGGTGGACATATCCTTCTTATGATTCCCAGTCTAGGGGTAGGTCTAGGCGTAGGGGCAGAGCTCAGGGCTCTTAGATCCAGGACAGGGGGCTCACCTGCACAGTCTTCCGGTGAGGGCAGGGGTCAGCCCTTTCGTAGACAGACCCAATGACCTACCTTTTCAACTGCCAGAACCTTCCCGTCTGGCAGCACCTTTGGGAGGAAGACTGACACTTTTCAAGGAGAACTGGAGTTTAATTACCCAGGACAGATGGGTATTGGATATCATTCACCACGGTTACAGATTTTATTTCCATACCTTGCCACCTTTCAAAGGCATGCCAGACATTCCTCCTCAACACAGACTAGAAGCTTACAGACAAATTTCTCTATTACTTCAGATAGGGGCCATACAACTGGTGCCTATAACAGAAAGGGGCCTAGGATTTTATTCTCGCCTATTCCTAGTGCCAAAAAAGGGGAACACGTGGAGACCAATTTTGGATTTGTCTATCCTCAACACCTTTCTGGACATTCCCAAGTTCAAGATGCTGACATTACAACAGCTTTTACCTCTGCTGGGCAAAGATCACTGGATGGTAACTTTGGACCTCAAGGAAGCTTACCTTCATGTTCCTATCACTCTAGGTTGCAGGAAGTATCTGCGTTTTCGAGCTGGAAATTCTCATTATCAGTTCTCTGCATTGCCCTTTGGCTTATCTACTGTGCCCAGAGTATTCACAAAAGTTCTGGCTCCAGTGATAGCATTCTTCAGATTGAGAGGAATACAGATCTACCCTTATTTGGACGATTGCCTGATTCTGGCTCAAGGGAAGGACGAGCTTCTTCAGCATTTAAAATATGTGATAGCAGTGCTAAGATGCCTGGGGTATTCTGTGAAAGAAACAAAGTCCAGTCTAGTACCCTCTCAAGACATGTGCTTTCTGGGTGTGAGACTGAATACAGCAACCCAGATGGCCTTTTTGACCCCGGACAAACAAAAGAATCTTTCCCTTTACTTCCATCAACTATCACATCAGTCCGGGCTGACTGCAAGGACAGTCCTTCAAGCCTTAGGGTTCATGGCATCTTGTATTCTGGTACTTCCCAATGCCAAACTGCATATGAGGAAGTTACAATGGTATCTCAAGAATCTATGGACACAGCACTGCCAGGATCTGGACACTGTCATTCAAATAATACCTTGCATCCAAAAGGAATTTTTGTGGTGGGCTCAGCAATGTCACCTAAACAAGGGACTTTCTGTGACCCGGCCAGAGGCAAGTCAGATTCTAACAACAGATGCCTCGGACAAAGCTTGGGGAGCTCATCTCAATGGAAAGTGGATACAGGACAAGTGGCCTGCCAGACTACAGCATCTACATATCAACTTGAAGGAGATGTTAGCAGTCCAGTTTGCATTAATAACTTTCAAGGAATTACTTCTTCCAGGGCAGGTGTTGATTCTAACAGACAACACAACTGTCATGTGGTACATCAACAAGCAAGGGGGAACGCATTCTTACCCTCTATGCAGACAAGCAATGATTTTGTGGGACACTGCTCTCAGTTTACAACTAAATCTTCAGGCAAGGTTTCTGCCGGGAGTGCAGAACTCCTTAGCAGATGTGTTAAGCAGACAAATCATGGATCCCCACGAGTGGAAATTGGATCCTCATGTATTTCAGCAACTAACAGTGTCATGGGGAACTCCAGACATAGATCTGTTCGCTTCTCCTCTAAACCACCAGCTGCCAAAGTTTTGCACAAAAAGGATACATCATGCAGCTTGGAAAGTGGATGCTCTTTCTTTCAGTTGGAAAAATCTTCATGTGTATGCCTTTCCCCCTCTTCCTCTCCTCCTAAAGGTACTTCTAAAGGTCAGACAGGACAAACCAAGAATGATCCTGATAGCTCCAGATTGGCCTCGACAGCATTGGTACCCATTACTGAGAAGTCTGGTAAGGAAACCACCTTGCCCCTTGCCTTTGATTCCACACCTGTTGTCCCAAAAGGACGGTCATCTACTCAATATCAAGCTTCACTCTCTTCATCTCACAGCATGGCATATCCTGTTTTGACTCATAACAGGGCTCAACTTCCTCAACAAGTTCTGAATGTGATTATGGAAGCTAGAAGACCCAGTACAAGGAAAGTGTATGCAGACAAGTGGAAGAGATTTTTGTTTTGGAGTGCAGCAAAGGATTTGGATGTTTCTGAGCCTAATTTGAGTGTGGCTCTTCAATATCTTACTGAGTTATTGGACAAAGGTTTGTCCTTCTCTTCCATTAAGATTCATGCTGCAGCAATTTCAGCTCACTATGACTGTGATCCACCTTTGTTTTCTCATCCTTTGTTCAAGCAATTTCTCAGAGGGCAAAGAACATAAGACCTCCACGAAGAGCTCCTACTCCTGCTTGGGACCTCAATTATGTGTTGGAAAAACTCACTCTACAACCTTTTGAGCCTGCAGCTACGGCTGAGTTGAAATATTTGTCATGGAAGACTGCTTTTTTGTTGGCCATTACCTCTGCAAGAAGGGTTTCTGAATTGCAGGCCCTTATGGCGGTTGAGCCTTTCTTGATTTTCCATAAGGATAGGGTATCTTTACGTACTAACCCTTCCTTTATGCCTAAGGTGGTTTCAAGTGTGTCTTTAAACCAAACTATTCATTTACCTACCTTTTATGCAGACCCCCAAAATAAGGGAGAAAAGATTTTGCATACTTTAGATGTGCACAGGCAGTTACGCTATTACTTAAACAGGACTAAGGGTTTCAGGCAGTCTCAGCAGTTGTTTGTTTCTTTTGCTTTGTGTTCTCAGGGCAAACCTGTGTCAAAACAAACTATTTCTAAGTGGATTGGGTTTTGCATTGCCTTTTGTTATTCCCATCATGGCAAGGATATTCCAACAGGGATTAGACCTCATTCCACTAGGGCTACTGCCACTTCTACAGCTTTTCTAAGGGGGGTGGCAACTAAGGATATTTTGGAGGCAGCTACTTGGAGTTCAGTACATACTTTCTCTAAGCACTACCACCTTCCTCTCTACTCTAAATCTAGGGCTGGTTTTGCCACTGCTATTTTACAGGGCATTTTGGCGGCTCCTGCTTCTCTTTGATTTGCCATCCTCCCTTACCTCTGCTTTGGGAATCTACCCAAGTGTAAGGACTGCAGCAATGTGAGATGAAGAACATAGTACAGTTTTGTACCTACCATAAATGTAGATGTTCGAAGATCCACATTGCTGCAGTCAACCCTCCCTCCTTCCCCTCTGTGTTTGGGGGTGGTTGTGTGGATAGGTTGGTTCTTTATTATATATTTGTTAAAAGTTGTATATAGTTTGGGTGCAGGGGTGTTTAGTGTTTGGTGGTTTTTTGATTTTACCCTGTTTAGGGTCTTCTGACATCTGGGGCAAGAAAAGACTGAGGATATGACGTCGGTCATGCGCATTTATACCCTGACGTCCTGGCGTCAGTTTAATGCGCCTTGACCGACGTCAGCCATATACTTTGGTATTCGGGCCGACCGAGGACAGCGGTATACCCTAGTGTAAGGACTGCAGCAATGTGGATCTTCGAACATCTACATTTATGGTAGGTACAAAACTGTACTTTATCCAGCCCCTACAGACATGATGCATTAAGAACAAACTGCAAGAAATATCTAATAAAACTGCAATTTGAAAATTCAACAGTCTTAACCCCTGCCTTAAATAAGCTAGCATAGCTTGTTCTTTAATATGCCTGTTTATATTAATACTAATACTAATAAAACAGTCCTGGGATCCCTCTATGATCAACCAAGCAAGGTGTCAGTGTCTATATTAGACACATAGCTGTCACCATTGGATCCCATCTGTTGTCCAGTGACCATTAGCATTAACTCGAACCTTCCAGTCCTTCTGCTTCAGCCTTCATGCAGCCTTCTTTCTACCCTTCACATGTTCATTTGCTTCCTGTTAAGAATGTCAGCTGAATTCAGTGCACATTGTTCTAATACCAGTAACAACTTTTCTTATTCAGCAGATGCAAGGAGACAGAAATAGAAATATACATTTAGTCTGTAAAAACAATTAAGAAACAGCCACTGATAATGGCCACTTCAGCTGGCTAGACTGGTTTTGATGGTCCCAAACTATTTGCTCCTCCTTTCTGCTGTTCAAGGTCTCCATACTAAGCTTTCTTATCTGACATTTTGCTTATTTCTCCCATGAATTAGTAACACACCATGTCATCCTCTCTTCTTCTGTGATATTCCACCATTATTTACTATGCTCAGTTCCTCTTAAAAAGACCAGATTCCAGGATTCCCTTTTTTAAAGGTGACTCTGTAAACAGCCATCTTGAGTTCTGATGAACTCTAGGCCCCTCTTCCTTCATGGTTAGACTGATTTTTTCCTGCTAGAGCTTTACTACAATTAGGAACCTCTACACAAACCATACCAGAGTTAATCTCTGTGGGACAGTAAGAGACCAGCATATCTGTTCTATATGAATCTGTCATCTCCAACTCATTTGTTATAGTCCTCATCTAACAAGCATGCTTCCCTTTAGTATTGTCTGTGTAGATTTTTGCATTTTCTTCAAATGATTTACTCAAGTACACCATGGCAGACTATATAAAGTATTTCTTTCTTTCTTTCTTTCTTTTGTTTACAATTTGTTAACTAGGTAGATGTGGTAATCAGAAGACCCCTTTCAGTCATGACCTGGGTAAAGAGGCAGCACCACATCATTTTTATAGCAAGAAATAAATGAAGTACAGCACTTACAGCAAAAAGATAATTTTGTGATGTGCAGCACATGAGCTGTGATTAAACAAAACAATCAATAGTGTAAATACATGTAAAGATGTTTGTTTGTCTTTTCGGCTTTTCCCGGTTAGGGGTCGCCAAAGTGGAACTCCGATCCGCAAATGATTGGCAGTAGATTTTCACGAATGCCGAGGTGCCAGCTCGACATTCAACCTTCAACGAAAACATACCCATTTACGTATGTCTTTCGAACGCCCACCCAACTGCGGGGAGGACATGCAGACTCCACACAGAAGGCACTCCCCGTACTCCAGCTGAGAATCGAACAGGAGAACCTCTTGCTGTGAGGCAACAATGCTACCGCTGCATCACCGCGGATTGCCTGCAAATACATGTAAAGATAATGTGTTAAAAAGGAAATGTATTTACATTATATGCAATTTAAGCAGCCGTTTGAGATTTGGCTAAGAACAGGAGTGGGAACGGGTATGTACTCACGTAAAGTGAAGTGCAGAAGGCTTATTTATGTTATGTACACTTTGTGAGTACCTTAGCAGAATGAGGTTGACTAAGAACAGTAGCAGCAAAGTAAGTAATAAGGACATTTTGGTAGCCATTATCTATGTAGCATTTATAACTGACTTCATTATGCAGGTATTCAGAGAGGGTGTTTTTAAACTTAGAGAATTTAATCCCCTAATTTTGGATGGAATTTGTTCCATAAGTGGGGCTCAGTTTGGAGAAAGCATGTTCTCTAATAACTCTTTGAAAAGAGAATATGTTAATTAGGACAGAACTGTCTCTTGAGTTTTGTAATGTGTAAAAATACATCCTAATTTGTAATATTCTTTTTATTGGTAGGCAGTAGTGTTCATTTAGTATTTTGTACAGAAGTGCACAAAGGAGATAGATTAATATTTGGTTTACAGAAACACAAAACACCTGTTTAAGCTCTGAAGGAGGTGGCAATGGACAGTTTGAGAGGTTGCTAGTATTGCAGATCTTCAGATTTTATTCTCAGTAGTTTGTAGTCTTTGGGTTTTGTATCTCAAATGGATGGTAAGAAGTGAAAACCCAAATTCCAGTTAATGAAGAAGGACAGTTTTGGCAAGGGCCATTGGTCTGGGGGGGGGGTGACAGCAAATTTGAGATTCTATAGTAGAGTCAACTGTTAAAGTACTTTATTAGAACATGACTAGAATAATATTCCTTTTATTATTAGTGATGGTAATGCTATTAAGTTGTGAGATTTTATGTGGAGATGCAAAGATCATAACATTAGCTTTTTGTGGTTAATCAAGGGTTTGTTATTTTCAGCCTGATTGCAAAGTTGAGAGAATGATCAGTCTGCAGGTTGAGTGGGTATTTATTGGATTCTAGATGTCATCTGCATATAAAATGAAGTTTAATTTGAATAGAATACACTATTTATACAATGACTCCCCTTCTTCTCATGTTCTCTGTTGCTAGATAAATATGTCCTCTGCACTGAATCCTCTGTCAATTTTTCTTTACAACCTGCTAGAAGCAACCATTTTGGGGTCACTGTTTAAATAACCTCTCTTTCATTTTAAGGCCATGGCATTTAATGATGAGATGCTTTGGTTTCTCAAGCTGTGTAATAACACATCAAGTTCTTTGAGCTCTGTCCACATGAAGGCCCAAAGAAATTTCCCCTTCTTCCATAAATGTTACTATGCCTGACCCTTCCATGTCCTCTTTCAGACTCACTATTATTGCATTCTCTCACCTGGAGCATTCTTTTCTTCAGATCTTCATTTCAGTTAAGAAGGCTATCTGTGTTTGTAAGTTTACTAAGTTTACTCTCTTGCCATTTCATTTTATCTTTCAGAATATCTATACACTTTACTATAAAAAAGTAACAGGTGAACTTTGTGGCTCCCTCTCCTTCCACTTAGCAGCTATTTCCTGACGTGTTGCTCCCACATCCACTGTTAAGATAACCAGGTTTGCTAAGCTTCTATCCAGTTTCTCTTCTGTCTTTGCTTCTCAGCTGTCCACAAACACTCAGTATAGCTTGCTGCAACTTCTGTTTGGAATCTGTTGCTTACCTGTTAGATTGCATATGCAGTTTACTATCATTATGTATTTATTACTTTTGTTGACAGGATTGGTCCCACTAAGCCTACGGAGTGTTTTGAAGAAGGACCTAAGGTGATAAGGAATATGCCTTTGGTCTTTTCATTGGATCACTATGGATTGCACTTCCAATGTATGCATGGAGATTCTCATTTGCTTTCTTTTTTTTCAAAACAGGTTTATTGTTTTTACATATAAGAGAAATATCATAACAATTTTATACAAGTAATTAAAAATAGGTATTATTATAATATTCAACAAAACAACTAAAGTATTTACAAAGACATCTACTACAATCAGATCAATTAATTAAACTAAAATACCATGCTATTGAAATTAAAATTTTTTTAACAAATTTTGTAAATTATCCCATACAATAAAATAAGATGTTTTTCTATTTGTTCTAGTCCTAATTGTGTTTATTTCCATAAGGCACACTATATTCATAACATTTTTAAATTCATTGAACGAAGGAGGTGTATCTGAAATCCAATTTCTAGTTATTATTTTCCTAGCCACTGCTAGAATAGACCATAACAAGGGAAGCTTAACCTTTTAACACTTTGAGGTACAGGTGTGTTGAATAATATAAGAGATTTAGAAATAATGAAATTATATGTAAAAAGAGCCTGCAAAAATTCATTAATTGACTTCCGGTATTCTTTCAATTTTATACAGTCATAAAACATATGAGCCCAGTCAGCATTAATTTCTACATTACATCTCTTACATAGATTATCTTTATTATTTATTTTATTCATCATCAAAGGTGTATAAAAAGATCTATGTAAAATTTCCATGTATAAAGTCTCCAGACAATGGAAGACGTAGTTCTATAAGCAGATTCCAATATATATTGTTTATCTTGTTGATTTGGTGGGTCCCCATTAATAGAAGTGAAATAATTCCAGTATGAATCTACACTGTAAAAGTTTCTTGTCTGATAACTTTATGTATGTATGAAAGTTTACCTTTATCAGAAACTTTATGTTGTAAATTTAATATCAAGTAATCAATCAGTGTTGGAATAGATTCTTTAACAGTTATAGACATTAAATCTATTTTATTAATGAGATGTTGTCTAAAGGTCTGAACCTCTAACCAGCAAGTTTCTCTTAGATCAAATTCTTGTTTTAAGAAATCTAGATTTTTAACTTTATTATCAGGTATCAACTGATACCAGTACTTTAGATCATTATCTATAGCTAAATGAGTTCCTTCAGAAGTAGATGACAAAAGCATACCCTGAGTATACATTATAGGAAATACAATAAAATTCCATTCCCTATACTTAGGGTGCATGAATATAAAGTTACGATAACTAATAATAATATTTAATGGGTAACAAACCATATGTTTAGGTGTAATAGGTGAAGTACAAAATTCCTTTAGTAACCATAACATGGAGTTATTTACAATCATATTTTTATGTGTTAAGGAGATTTTCATGAAGTGTATACTAATTAGCTCCCAATAATCTTTCCATTTTGTGACATATGACTGATCTATTAATAAAGTAATAAATTTTACAATAGAAGAGATAGTATATAAATTAAAGTCTGGAAAAGAAATACCCCTTGAGACCAGCTATTAGTATGTTTCTTTAATGCAATCCTAGGTCTATTAGGTGCCCATAAGAAATTTAACATTAGCGTGTTCAGTTTCTTGATAATTATTTTTGTAGGTGGAAGTATTATTGATTGTATTAAGTATAAAATCTTGGGGAATATTATCATTTTAATAATTGTAAGTCTCTCCTCCATAGTAAAAACATATTATTCCAGGTATTAAAAAGATTT